>NC_090343.1:7816421-7851421 GCF_035084215.1 Heptranchias perlo
GCTGCAAAGCACTTTGGGGCAACCTGAGGATGTGAAAGGCGCTATATAAATACAAGTTCGTTCTTTATCTGTGACTCTCAGCAGCCACTTGTTGAAAGGATTTTCTCTTGACGATCAATCGTACGGTGAACTTTCTTACGACGTAAGTAATGTTGTCGCCACTGTATATAATTTCCCTGGTGACAAAGTAATGCTTTTATTGAGAAAATCAGATGAAAGACCGAGGCAGGCCACATTTCACGATCCCACCGAACAGTTAAACAGAAGCTATCATGGAGTGTGGGCTTTAAAAGCCTGTACGCTGTAAGAGGAGACATTAGGGGAGGTTTTCCTCCAGGCCCCCTACTGCTGGCCGCCGTGTACCTGTGCTCCTGATTGCCAGGAGGAAAGGGGGGGGGTGGAAATCCAACATGAAAGGAAAACTTACCTGCTTTTGTGGTAAGCTGTGCTCAGGACCTTTGGCAGGGATCCCGAGGACACTGTAGACAACAACAACGAAAACTTGCATTTATATAGCGCCTTTAACGTAGTCAAACGTCCCAAGGTGCTTCACAGCAGCGTTATCAGACAGAGATTGACACTGAGCCACGTAAGGAGATATTAGGACAGGTGACCAAAGAGGTAGGCTTTAAGGAGCGTCTTAAAGGAGGAGAGAGAGGTAGTGATCGGAGAGTTTAGGGAGGGATTTCCAGAGCTTAGGGCCCAGACTGAAGGCACAGCCGCCAATGGTGGAGTGAAGAAAATCAGGGATGCGCAAGAGGCCAGAATTGGAGGAGCGCAGAGATCTCGGAGGGTTGTAGGGTTGGAGGAGGCTACAGAGATAGGGAGGGGGCGAGGCCATGGAGGGATTTGAAAACAATTATGAACATTTTAAAATCGAGGCGTTGCCGGACTGGGAGCCAGTGTAGGTCAGCGAGCACGGGGGTGATGGGTGAACAGGACTTGGTGCGAGTTGGGATTCGGGCAGCAGACCCTCCCCAGTCTTCGCGGGTCCTGGTGCAAGTTCCAACACCTGGTTTCTTTGAGCACCCCAAGGCCTGGGCAGCCAGGAAAGTGAGGCAGCAGGCCAGGGACACCCACTCCCACCTCATATGAGCGGTCCCATTGGAGGTGCATCTACTCCAGGAGCAGGCCTAGCTCTGCCCATCTGGGGCCTCCTGGGCGTGGTGCGGTGAGGGCAGAGAGAGACCTGACATAATGGTTGTCCTTCCAATGTTACCTCTTCGCTGCGTCAGGTGCAAGGATGTGGAAAATCGCCCCATCACTTCGTGCCAAAAAATATAACGGTGGTTAAAAGGAACTATGCACCACATGGGCCACAGGAGATAGCCAGGAGCAGCAGCAGTGTCTTCTTCTCTCTTATCCACACTTCTCTCTTTCTCACTTTTCTTTCCATATTTCACTTTCTCTCTTCACAGCTGCTCGGCCATGGAATGTGTGAGTATTTTCTCCTGCAACCAATGAGTCAAGGCTAAGCCAGCAACCCATAGTTTTGATAGAGGGCTTTCACTGCAGCTATGAATTCTGGGATAGCCTGCCTCCATAGAATTCTCGTGTTTCCCCCCCCCCCATCCCCCTCCCCATTGGTTTTCTTTACCCACTGCAGCAGCACTGGGGTACAAATACACAAATCACTAAAAGTAGCGACGCAGGTTAATAACGCCATTTAAAAAAAAGCAAACCAAGCACTGGGGCTCATTTCCAGGGGGATAGAATTGAAAAGCAGAGATGTTATGTTAAACTTGGAGCCTTGGTTAGATCACACTTGGAGTACTGTGAGCAGTTGTGGTCTCCATATTATAAAAAGGATCTAGAGGCACTGGAGAAGGTGCAAAAAAGATTTAATAGGATGATACCAGAAACTGAGAGGAAAGATTTGGCAGGCTGGGGCTCTTTTCTCTAGAAAAGAGAAGACTGAGGGGTGACCTGATAAATTATTTAAGATTAATTTAAGATTATGAAAGGGTTTGATAGGGTAGATGTAGAGAAGATGTTTCCACTTGTGGGGGAGACCAGAACGAGGGGCCATAAATATAAGATAGTCACTAATAAATCCAATAGGGAATTCAGGAAAAACTTCTTTACCCAGGGAGTGGTTAGAATGTGGAACTCGCTACCACAAGGAGTAGTTGAGGCGAATAGCATTGATATGGGGTAGCATTGTTAGTAAAGGAGGAAATCAATGCAACAGTGAGGAAGGATATTGGCTCGGAAAATCACGGTGTGGAATCTGTAAGGGTGGAGCTCAGAAACACCAAGGGGCAGAAAACGTTGGTGGGGGTTGTCTATAGGCCCCCAAACAGTAGTGGAGGTGTAGGGGAGGGTATTAAACAGGAAATTAGAGACACATGCAAGAAGGGTGCAACTATAATCATGGGCGACTTTAATCTACATATAGATTGGTCAAACCAAATTAGCAATAATACTGTAGGGGAGGAATTCCTGGAGTGCGTACGTGATGGTTTTCTAGACCAATACGTTGAGGAACCAACTAGAGAACAGGCGATCCTAGACTGGGTATTGTGCAATGAGAAAGGATTAATTAACAATGTTGTTGTGCGGGGTCCCTTAGGGAAAAGCGACCATAACGTGATAGAATTCCTCATTAAGATGGAGAGTGAAGTAGTTGAATTCGAAACTAGGGTCCTGAATCTAAATAAAGGAAATTATGAAAGTATGAGGTGTGAGTTGGCTATGATAGATTGGGGAACTTTACTAAAAGGGATGACGGTGGATAGGCAATGGCTAATATTTAAAGAATGTGTGCAGGAATTACAACAATTATTCATTCCTGTCTGGCGCAAAAGTAAAACAGGAAAGGTGGCTCAACCGTGGCTTACAAAAGAAATTAGGGATAGTATTAGATCCAAAGAGGAGACATATAAAATTGCCAGAAAAAGAGGCAAGCCTGAGGATTGGGAGCAGTTCAGAATTCAGCAAAGGAGGACAAAGAGATTGATTGAGGGGAAAAATAGAGTATGAGAGTAAACTAGCAGGGAACATAAAAACTGACTGTAAAAGCTTCTATAAATATGTCAAGAGAAAAAGATTAGTGAAGACAAATGTAGGTCCCTTACAGTCAGAAATGGGGGAAATTATAATGGGGAACAAAGAAATGGCAGAACAATTAAACACATACTTTGGTTCTGCCTTCACAAAGGAGAACACAAATAACCTGCCAGAAATATTAGGGAACCAAGGGTCTAGTGAGAGGGAGGAACTGAAGGAAACAATATTAGTAAAAAAAAAGTGCTGGGGAAATTAATGGGGCTAAAGGCTGACAAATCCCCAGGGCCTGATAATCTACATCCCAGAGTACTACAGGAAGTGGCCCTGGAAATAGGGGATGCATTGGTGATCATCTTCCAAAATCCTATAGACTCTGGAACAGTTCCTACAGATTGGAGGGTGGCAAATGTAACCCCACTATTTAAAAAAGGAGGGAGAGAAAAAGCAGGGAATTACAGACCAGTTAGCCTAACATCAGTAGTGGGGAAAATGCTAGAGTCTATTATAAAAGTTGTGATAACAGAACACATGGAGGGCATTAACGGGATTGGACAAAGTCAGCATGGGTTTATGAAAGGGAAATCATGCTTAACAAATCTACTGGAGTTTTTTGAGGATGTAACTAGTAGAATAGATAGGGGAGAACCAGTGGATGTGGTGTATTTGGATTTTCAGAAGGCTTTTGATAAAGTCCTACATAAGAGGTTAGTGTGCAAAATTAAAGCACATGGGATTGGGGGGAATATATTGGCATGGATTGAGAATTGGTTGACAGACAGGAAACAGAGAGTAGGAATAAACGGGTCTTTTTCCGAGTGGCAGGCAGTGACTAGTGGGGTACCGCAGGGATCAGTGCTTGGGCCCCAGCTATTCATAATATATATCAATGATTTGGATGAGGGAACTAAATGTAACATTTCCAAGTTTGCAGACGACACAAAGCTGGGGTGGAATGTGAGCTGTGAGGAGGATGCAAAGAGGCTCCAATGTGATTTAGACAAGTTGGGTGAGTGGGCAAGAACATGGCAGATGCAGTATAACGTGGATAAATGTGAGGTTATCCACTTTGGTTGTAAAAACAGAAAGGCAGATTATTATCTGAATGGTGATAGATTGGGAAAAGGGGAAGTGCAACGAGACCCGGGTGTCCTTGTACACCAGTCGCTGAAAGCGAGCATTCAGGTGCAGCAAGCAGTTAGGAAGGCGAATGGTATGTTGGCGTTCATTGCAAGAGGATTTGAGTACAGGAACAGGGATGTTTTACTGCAGTTATACAGGGCCTTGGTGAGACCACACCTGGAGTATTGTGTGCAGTTTTGGTCTCCTTATCTGAGGAAGGATGTCCTTGCCATGGAGGGAGTGCAACGAAGGTTTACCAGACTGATTCCTGGGATGGCAGGACTGACGTTTGAGGAGAGATTGGGTCGACTAGGCCTATATTCACTGGTGTAAACAATTTTACAACACCAAGTTATAGTCCAGCAATTTTATTTTAAATTCACAAGCTTTCGGAGATTTTCTCCTTCCTCAGGCAAATGTTTCAAGATCTCCTTGAAGCCTACGCATTTATACATATTGAACAATAATACATGGTGTTTACAGACTGCCCCTGCAACTGCCCGTTGCCAAGGCAATCACCGTTTTCAGACAGAGAGGTGTTACCTGCAGAACCTCCGAATACACATTCAACAAAAAAACAAACAGGGAAAAAAAACAGAGAAAAAAAAACACAGAGAGAGGCAGAAACATCCGGAAGGCAGAGAGAGCCAGCAATTGACCCATTATATTAAAAACAGATAACATTTGTTCGCTGGTGGGGTAACGTGTAGCGTGACATGAACCCAAGATCCCGGTTGAGGCCGTCCTCATGGGTGCGGAACTTGGCTATCAATTTCTGCTCGACGATTTTGCGTTGTCGTGTGTCTCGAAGGCCGCCTTGGAGTACGCTTACCCGAAGGTCGGTGGATGAATGTCCATGACTGCTGAAGTGTTCCCCGACTGGGAGGGAACCCTCCTGTTTGGCGATTGTTGCGCGGTGTCCGTTCATCCGTTGTCGCAGCGTCTGCATGGTCTCGCCAATGTACCATGCTCTGGGGCATCCTTTCCTGCAACGTATGAGGTAGACAACGTTGGCTGAGTCACAGGAGTATGAACCATGCACCTGGTGGGTGGTGTCATCTCGTGTGATGGTGGTATCTGTGTCGATGATCTGGCATGTCTTGCAGAGGTTACCGTGGCAGGGTTGTGTGGCGTCGTGGACGCTGTTCTCTTGAAAGCTAGGTAGTTTGCTGCGAACGATGGTCTGTTTGAGGTTGGGTGGCTGTTTAAAGGCGAGTAGTGGAGGTGTGGGGATGGCCATAGCGAGGTGTTTGTCCTCATTGATGACATGTTGAAGGCTGCGGAGAACATGGCGTAGTTTCTCCGCTCCGGGGAAGTACTGGACGACAAAGGGTACTCTGTTGGTTGCGTCCCGTGTTAGTCTCCTGAGGAGGTCTATGCGATTTTTTGCTGTGGCCCGTCGGAACTGTCGATCGATGAGTCGAGCGTCATATCCCGTTCTTACTAGGGCGTCTTTCAGCGTCTGTAGGTGTCCATCGCGTTCCTCCTCGTCTGAGCAGACCCTGTGTATTCGCAGGGCCTGTCCATAGGGGATGGCCTCTTTGACGTGGTTAGGGTGGAAGCTGGAAAAGTGGAGCATCGTGAGGTTGTCCGTGGGCTTGCGGTAGAGTGAGGTGCTGAGGTGCCCGTCTTTGATGGAGATTCGTGTGTCCAAGAAAGAAACTGATTCTGAGGAGTAGTCCATGGTGAGCTTGATGGTGGGATGGAACTTGTTGATGTTATCGTGTAGTCTCTTTAGTGATTCCTTGCCGTGGGTCCATAGAAAGAAAATGTCGTCGATGTATCTGGTGTATAGTGTTGGTTGGAGGTCTTGTGCAGTGAAGAAGTCCTGCTCGAACTTGTGCATGAAAATGTTGGCGTATTGGGGTGCGAATTTGGTCCCCACATCATATATTCACTGGAGCTTAGAAGAATGAGAGGTGATCTCATCGAAACATATAAAATTCTAACAGGACTGGACAAACAGACTAGATGCAGGGAGGATGTTCCCGATGGCTGGGGAGTCCAGAACCAGGGGTCACAGTCTCAGGATACAGGGTATGCCATTTAGAACCGAGATGAGGAGAAATTTCTCCACTCAGAGCGTGATGAACCTGTGGAATTCTCTACCACAGAAGGCAGTGGAGGCCAAGTCATTAGATGTATTCATGAAGGAGATAGATATATTTCTTAATGCTAAAGGGATCAAGGGATATGGGGAAAAAGCGGGAACAGGGGACTGAGTTAGACGATCAGCCATGATCATTTTGAATGGCGGAGCAGGCCCGAAGGGCCGAATGGCCTACTCTTGCTCCTATTTTCTATGTTTCTATGCATTTTAGGGGAAGCTAGATATTTTTTTTATTCGTTCATGGGATGTGGGGGTCGCTGGCGAGGCTGTGACGTGATGGAACCAGCTTTATTAGGTCTGTCTGATAACCCAGCTATAGAGGGCATAGGCCCAATACAATCCCTAGAGGCTCACTCACTCACTCCCCACTCTGGGGGGGGGGGGCCTAGAAGGAATGTGTAATAATGGTTTCACCTCAGGCTTTCCCAGGAAAGTTTCCCTGGATCTCTACACTTACATGCTTGGGTAAAGGGGGGGGGGTAAGGGCAGAATGGCCTACTCCTATTCCTGTGCTTTTACAATAAAAACCTACTCCCATATTAACAAAGTCTGGTGAAGTACGTGGGAGAATTCAGTGCTCCATCCAATGATTCAGTGTCTCCCCTCTATGCAGGATGGTATAACTGGTCAAATAACTCCCTTTACCTTCCTCTTACTCCAAAAAAAAACAAGGGAATTCCCTTATCCATATTTTTAACAGCAGCAATCAACCAAACGAATGCAGCAAACAAAAATACAGAAACTAAAAAAAAAATCAGATGTCAAATTTCACAATTCGAACAGTTCCTGCACAAAAGTCCACCAAGTCTCCCTTTAAGAAGTGACTTGCTGAAATTTCGCAATGTGCCTAGTTTTCACTTCCTCTTTTAGACAGGCAGAATTCCCACAAAAAAATCAGGGAATCGTGCTATTAACAACAACATGCATATATATATATCTATATTTATATAGCGCCTTTAACGTAGTAAAACGTCCCAAGGCGCTTCACGGGAACGTTATCAAACAAAATGTTGACACTGAGCCACGTAAAGAGATATTAGAAATAAAAACAGAAAATGCTGGAAACTCTCAGCAGGTCAGGCAGCATCTGTGGAGAGAGAGAAACAGAGTTAATGTTTCAGGTCGATGACCTTTCAGTAGAACTGGAAAAAGCAGAGATTTAACAGTTTTTAAGCAAGTGCAGAACCTGGTAGAGGGCAGTGCGGTGGGGGGCGGGAGGAAGGTGGAGGGGAGGAAAGAACAAAAGGGAAGGTCTGTGATAGGGTGGGGGCCAGGAGTGATTAAATGACAAAAGGGATGATGGTGCAAGGCAAGGAGGGTGGGAATGGGACAAGTAAAGAAACAAAAGATGGTTCCAGAGGAGCTGTAAATGGCAACAGCAGAACCATTACCAGCAGCTGCTGTCCGAAAAAATGATCTGAAGTTATTGAAATCAATGTTGAGTCCGGAAGGTTGTAAAGTGCCTGATTGAAAGATGAGGGGCTGTTCCTCGAGCTTCTAATGAGCTTCTTAGGAGGCCGAGGACAGAGAGGTCAGAGTGGGACGGAGAATTAAAATGGCAAGCGACCGGCAGGTCAGGGTCACGCTTGTGGACAGAGTGGAGGAGTTCAGCAAAGCGATCGCCCCAGTCGGCATTTGGTTTCCCCATTGTAGAGGAGACCGCATTGTATGCAGCGAATACAGTATCGTAAATTGAAAGAAGTACAAGTAAATCGCTGTTTCACCTGGAAGGAGTGTTTGGGGCCCTGGACGGTGGGAAGGGAGGAGGTGAAAGGGCAGGTGTTGCGTCTCCTGCGCTCGCACGGGAAGGTGCCGTGAGAAGGGGGAAGGTGCCGTGAAAAGGGGAGCGGATGTTGGGGGTGATGGAAAGAATGGACCAGGGTGTGGCGGAGGGAACAGCCCCTTCGGAATGCTGAAAGGGGAGGAGAGCGGAAGATGTGTTTGGCGGTGGCATCGTGCTGGAGGTGGCGGAAATGGTGGAGGATGATCCGTTCAATGTGGATGCTGGTGGGGACAAGGGGGATCCCTATCATTGTTCTGGGAGGGGAGGGGAAGGGGTGAGGGCAGAAGCACGGGAAATGGGAAGGAAATGGTCGAGGGCCCTGGCAACCACAGTGAAGGGGAATCCTCAGTTGAGGAAAAAGGAAGGCATATCGGAAGCACTGGGTGGCATCGTCGGACAAGATGCAACGGAGACGGAGAAACTGGGAGAATGGAATAGGTTCCTTACAGGAAGCGGGGTGGGAGGAAGTGTAATCAAGGTAGCTGTGGGAGTCGGTGGGCTTATAGTAGACATTGGTTAACAGGCTGTCCCCAGAAATGGAGATAGAGAAGTCGAGGAAGGGAAGGGAAGAGTCGGAGATGGACCATGTGACGGCGAGGAATGGGTGGAAATTGGAAGCAAAGTTGATGAAATTTTCCAGTTTGGGGCGAGAGCAGGAAATGGCACCGATACAGTCATCGATGTACCGGAAAAAGAGGTGAGGGAGGGGACCTGATTAGGACTGAAACAAAGAATGTTCCACGTATCCCATGATAAGGCAGGCATAGCTGGGACCCATATGGGTTCCCATAGCGACACCTTTTATTTGGAGGAAGTGAATGGAGTCAAATGAGAAGTTGTTCAACATGAGAACAAGTTCAGCCAGGCGGAGGAGGGTGGTGGTGGATGGGGGCTGGTTGGGCCTCCGTTCAAGGAAGAAACGGAGGGCCCGAAGGCCGCCCTGGTGGGGGACGGAGATGTCGAGGGACTGGACGTTTACGCTGGAAAGGAAATGGCTAGGGCCAGGAAACTGGAAATTGTTAAAGTGGCGGAGGGCGTCGGGAGAATCGTGGAGGTAGGTCGGAGGAGACTGGACAGGCGGAGATAAAAAATAGAATCGAGATAGGAGGAAATAAGTTCCATAAGACTGAAATGATGGGTCTACCAGGGCAGTCCTGTTTGTGGATCTTGGGAAGGAGGTAGAAGCAGGGGTGGGGGACTATGAGGTTCGAGGCCCTGGGGGGACATGGCATTTCACTTTCTCTCTTTACAACTGCCCGGCCATGGAATGTGTGAATATTTTCTCCTGCAACTAATGAGTCAAGGCTGAGCCAGCAACTCGTAGTTTTGATAGAGGGCTTTCACTGCAGCTATGAATTCTGGGATAGCCTGCCTCCATAGAATTCTCATGTTTTCCCACCACCCCCTCCCCCGCCAATTGGTTTTCTTCTCCCACCGCAGCCGTGTCCATAATGGAACTCGTTTGCAGAGCTACCTCGTAACCCAGCAAAAGGAGCTGGTCCTGCTTCCGACTTTGATAACCATTATTCCATCTCTGAGCAAACCCGAGAGCCGGCACAGGCACGATGGACCGAGTGGCCTCCTTCTGTGCTGTATGAGTCCATGATTTCTGTAACTCAATCCTAAGTGTCCATTGTTCTACACACAAAACCACCTGAATTCCTCAATGTAATTTACATTCCACAACTCATTCCCGGGTATCCAGTACTGGGGTAACTCCACGTGTTCGGACTCCCAGATCGAGGAGTGGCTCTTGGCAATTTGAGAACATGGTCCACCCTCTCCCCAGCACAATTTTCCATCCATTATGGACAGAAAGTCATTGGGGAACAGGGGGGTGGGGGTGGGGATCTGAATTCTTGTTATGTGCTCCCATAGGGCAAAGCTCTGCGCTAGGACCGAAAATTTGTGAAGTTGCCTCCTTATTTCTCTGTTAACATTGACTCCCGAGCGTACAAATAAATAGCTGTTGCCGTCTGATAGTTCGACTGTTTATTTTTGTTTTCGCAGGTGGGCCTGTCAGCAGGGACCATCCTCTTCCTCGTCGGCATGGCAACCGTCACCACCGGGTACCTGGTGCCCCCGAAGATCGAGGGCATCGGGGAAGCTGACTTTCTCGTCGTGGACAAGCACGCCATCGAGTACAACGAGGCCCTCGAGGTCAGCAAGCTGGTCGGTGCCGTCCTGTTCAGCGTCGGCGGGACGGCGATTGCGGCCTGCGTCCTGGTTCTGACCGTTTCCAGACCTACCCCCCGAGACGAAGAGACACAGTTTTCCCCAATCCTGAAGGAAGAGCCGGTTGAAACGAAGCATAAAGCGGTTATAAAGACTGGGTCACCAGGGAATACTCAAATCCCTGTTAGCTTGTCAAGAGTACAAAGTATCCAACCCAAGACAGGAACATGAGGCACTGCAGCCAAACCCTTATGGAACAGGTCTTCCCGATAACACAAATTCCAACTCTGCTTTGCCAATAGCCTGTGATGAAGTCCTAATCAAATTTATAAATCACTGGTTAGGCCCCAGCTGGAGTATTGTGTCCAATTCTTTACCACCAAGAAGGATGTCAAGGCCTTAATGAGGGTGCAAAGGAGATTTACTAGAATGATACCAAGGATGCGGGACTTCAGTTAGCTGGGATTGTTCTCCTTAGAGCAGAGAAGGTTAAGGGTTGATTAAGGTTAAGGGTTGATTAAGGGGAGATCATCTCCCAAATCATGAAGGGTTTTGATAGAGTAGATAAGGAGAAACTGTTTCCAGTGGCAGAAGAGTCAGTAAACAGAGGACACAGATTTAAGGTAATTGGCAAAAGAACCAGAGGCGACATGAGGAGAAAATAAATTACGCAGCAAGTTGTGATGATCTGGAATGCGCTGCCTGAAAGGGCGGTGGAAGCAGATTCAATAATAACTTTCAAATGGGAATTGGATAAATACTTGAAGGGGAATAATTTGCTGGGCGATGGGGAAAGAGCAGGGGAGTGGGACTAATTGGATTGCTCTTTCAAAGAGCCGGCACAGGCACGATGGGCCGAATAACCTTCTATAATTCTACGAAATGGTCACACTTCCAGAGATTGGCTATAAAGAGGCTTCATTGTTATTGTGGGGAGTTTTCTGGCTGATTTGAAAACTTCCACCCACCTCCCAAGCGAGGCCGGCATTTATTGGCCATCCCTAATTGCCCTTGAGAAGGCAGTGGTGAGCCTCCTTCTTGAACCGCTGCAGTCCGTGTGGTGACGGTTCTCCCACAGTGCTGTTAGGAAGGGAGTTCCAAGATTTTGACCCAGCGACGATGAAGGAACGGCGATATATTTCCAAGTCGGGATGGTGTGTGACTTGAAGGGGAATGTGCAGGTGGTGTTGTTCCCATGAGCCTGCTGCTCTTGTCCGTCTAGGTGGTGGAGGTCGCGGGTTTGGGAGGTGCTGTCGAAGAAGCCTTGGCGAGTTGCTGCAGTGCATCCTGTGGATGGTACACACTGCAGCCACAGTGTGCCGGTGGTGAAGGGAGTGAATGTTTAGGGTGGTGGATGGGGTGCCAATCAAGCGGGCTGCTTTGTCCTGGATGGTGTCGAGCTTCTTGAGTGTTGTTGGAGCTGCACTCATCCAGGCAAGCGGAGAGCATTCCATCACACTCCTGACTTGTGCCTTGTAGATGGTGGAAAGGCTTTGGGGAGTCAGGAGGTGAGTCACTCGCCGCAGAATACCCAGCCTCTGACCTGCTCTTGTAGCCGCATCAGCTTTGATTCTTTGATTGCGTTTCAAGTCTTTTCCAAATAGCAAAGTTGTAAAGGGCACAGCAAGCAACAATAATGCAAGAGAGCTGCTTGGGACCATTAAGCAGTGGCCCCTCCAGATCTATTAAGGCTCTGATACCTCACCTTTAGAACTCCTCTAGTCATCTGGAATTCACTGCCTGAAAGGGCGGTAGAAGCAGATTCAATAATAACTTTCAAAGGGGAATTGGATAAATACTTGAAAAGGAAAAATTTGCAGGGCTATGGGGAAAGAGCAGAGGGAGTGGGACTCATTGGATGGTCCTTTCAAAGAGCCGGCACAGGTACAAAGGGCCGAATGGCCGCCTTCTGTGCTCTATGTTTCCGTGTTTCTATGATTCTTTCATTCCATGATTCTGATTCATTGATTCTATGATTCTTTGATTCTGATTCATTAATTGTAAGATTCCAAGATTCTATGATTCCAAGATTCTATGATTCTAAGATTCCATGAATTCATGATCCCAATTCTATGATTCCATGATTCTGATTCCATGATTCTGTGATCAGTGCCGTGAAGGTCTGATTGGTACTGCTCTGTTTGCCAGTTACTGTGCAACAAAAATAGTGACCTTAAGTAGTGTGAGAGGTGATAGGACACAGGCTCCTGCCCTGTGATTGCCCCACACGGGGAGCTGTTGTGAGGGAGAGCAGCGGAGACGTTGAGGAGAGGCAATGTTGTTTCCCCAGCGAGAGCGAAGATCAGGATGCTGCGTCACTCTGGGAGCCATCTCACGTGCCTCAATGTGGCTGACTCAAGAGAGGTGTAGGCCAGGGCTTGGGGGCAGGACATCTGGTGCCTTCTTATCTTGAGAATATGTGAGGCATGAGGAGGAAGGAGACCTATAGATCAGAAAAAAGATAATTAGAATGTAGTGTTTGTGTGGTTTGGTGGGTTGGTTAATGTGCTGTCATCTCTGGGGCCTGGGTTTGAAACTGGCTCAAAGCGATGGGATGAAAATTGTTCCTTTTCAAGTAATTAACCGATTCCTTTTTGAAAGTTACTCTTGAATCTGCTTCCACCGCCCTTTCAGGCAGTGCGTTCCAGATCAGAACAACTCGTGCGTAAAAAAAATTCTCCTCATCCTCGTCTGGTTCTTTTGCCAATTATCTTAAATCTGCGTCCTCTGGTAACCGACCCTTCTGCCAATGGAAACAGTTTCTCCTTGTTTACTCGATCAAAACCCCTCATAATTTTGAACACCTCTATCAAATCTCTCCTGAACCTTATCTGCTCTAAAGAGAACAATCCCAGCTTCTCTACTCTCTCCATACGACTGAAGTCCCTCATCCTTGGTATCGTTCTGGTAAACCTCTTCTGCACCCTCTCCAAGGTTACAATCTTTTAATGGTTACAATCCCGGCCAATTCATGAACTACTGAGGCATTTTCCCCAATTCCTATACATGAGTGTTGGATTGTCTTTGGTGCAGTGAATAAAGGAGAATCAGGTGGGAAGTCTTTAGTGGGCCATATCCAATTTTCGATCCATTAATTGAAATGGATGTAAAATCAGTAGGACTCCCTCTCTGGTGTGCAATTACCCTGGTCCAATTTTCCTCTGTTCGTTGTGCTCAGAGATCCAATGCTCCCAGTTATAGAGACAGAAAAATCTTTCCCCCGCACCCCGTCCTCCTCCTCCCCCCCCCCTCAGGTCTTTTGGGTTGAACTGGGTTGTGCAATATTAGTAACAACCATGTCAATGTGTTTGTGTGAATTTCCTTGTCACAGTTATTTTAATGAAGGTGCTCACCCAGTTTAAAAGATAAAACAGTAAAAATGGTGGACCAAGGGAATTTCACAACAAACGTGTTTTCATTTGTTACTGATGTTGCCAACTCTGGTTGGACATATTCCTGGAGATGTCATCACGTGACCTCCTGCCTCCAACCGCCCTGCCCCCACACTCCCGCCATTGGTCACCCAACAGCACCCTTGCTTGGCCAATTGGAAAGTGAATAGACTCTTCATTAGCCAATTGGATGATTCTGGACTGTCAGTCAAATAGCCTTTTATCCCATGTCCAGTATTTTAATAACCAATAAACAAAAGTGTTCAAAGAATTATTTTTTAAAAAACACCTATTTTTTATTGGCCCTATGATTTTCCTCCTGGGTGTTTCTCACATCAGTGCCCTGGAGATGAGTCTTTAATTCCTGGAGACTCCAGGGCAATCCTGGAGGGTTGGCAACCCTCATTGCATAGCGTCATTTCAACCCATTGTGAGTTGCGTTTTTCATCCCCCTGACTCGCGACACCTAAGGAGGGTGTCTTGAGTCCAATAAATGTTCTAGGAGCCCGAAGCAGGTGTGAATTCTGACCCCCGCAACTTGTAAAATGACCTTGGCTGCTTCGATGCTGCAGAGGTCAACCTGTTCCATAAGGCCAGTGGGTTCTCAGACAAAGAGGCATCATGAAATGCACTTCCTGAGCTGCGACATATTAAAGCAACCCGATCGCAGTGGACACCACCTTCATTCTGAGACGATACTTGATTGTAACTTCATGAGATATAAACTATAGAAATATAAAATAAAAACACATCACTGCCGACTGCAGGCACAGAGTGTTTGTGAGCATTTACGCAGCCTCTCTCTTTCCTCGCCGTTCAAAGTTCTCTTTCCTTTTTGCCCTTTGTTCTTTTTTTGAAAAGAAATACCTTTGGTGTTGCTCTATCTCCCCCCGTTGCTTCGGGGGTAACAGAAGATATCCCCGCCTCTCCCTCCACCCCCGCCCCCACTCCACCCCTACCCACACAACTCCCTGGACCATTACCTTGTCCGAGTGGGCAAGGCAGACAACATGGTTGGGGGCGACTTGCATTCGGCTACTGTTCACACTGAAAGAAAACGGGGCGGCGGGCAGACCGAAGTGTTTTTAAAAGAATCACCCACCCACTGGCTCCCAAAGACCGCCAGACTCGATTTTCGAGCGGGCCCTTAAATTGGCTCATGCCCGGCACAGGCCAGGAACCTTATTAAAAGCTTTAATTTGGGGTCCTTCATGGTTTACAGCACCCTGGCGTAATGTTGGAGTTCCACTGAGTGGAGCTCTGTGCGGCCGCCCAGCGGAACTGAGTGTTGAGTGGCCGATCCAGCGGTCCTTAAAGAGCCGCTCCGAAATGCGCCCCCAAAAAAATGTGGGGCCGATTTTTCTGGGCCATGTGGAGCATTTATTTTCCCACCTGCTACTGTTCACTCAATGCAAACCCCACCCCACCCCCCCAAACCAAGATTGCCCCTCTCAGGGCGGGACTTACCGCAGGACTTACAGCAAACTGAGTCTATTTTACAGCAAATGGAGTCTATTTAAACGGAGTCTCTATGAACTACAGCAAACAGAACTCACGACCGAAACTACAGCAACGACTCCCGATAAAAGAAGGATTATTTCTCCAGCAAAATGCAATGAGGGAGGATAGTTACGTAATACAAATTGAATATTTCTCCAGCATAGAAACATAGAAAATAAGAGCAGGAGTAGGCCATTCGGCCCTTCAATCCCGCTCCACCATTCAATATGATCATGGCTGATCCTCTATCTCAGTACCATATTCCCGCTCTCTCCCCATACCCCTTGATGCCTTTTGTGTCTAGAAATCTATCTATCTCCTTCTTAAATATATTCAGTGACTTGGCCTCCACAGCCTTCTGTGGTAGAGAATTCCACAGGTTCACCACCCTCTGAGTGAAGAAATTTCTCCTCATCTCAGTCCTAAATGTCCTACCCCGTATCCTGAGACTGTGACCCCTTGTTCTGGACCCCCAGCCAGGGGAAACATCCTCTCTGCATCCAGTCTTTCTAGCCCCGTCAGAATTTTATACGTTTCAATGAGAACCCCTCTCATTTTTCTAAACTCGAGTGAATACAGGCCTAGTCAACCCAACCTCTCCTCATACGACAGTCCTGCCGTCCCAGGAATCAGTCTGGTGAACCTTCGCTGCACTCCCTCTATGGCAAGTGTATCCTTTCTTAGGTAAGGAGACCAAAACTGCACACAATATTCCAGGTGTGGTCTCACCAAGGCCCTGTATAACTGCAGTAAGACATCCTTGCTCCTGTACTCTTGCAATGAAGGCCAGCATACTGTTTGCCTTCCTAACTGTTTGCTGCACCCACACGTTTGCTTTCAGTGACTGGTGTACAAGGACACCCAGGTCCCTTTGTACATCAACATTCCCCAATCTATCACCATTTAAATAATACTCTGCCTTTCTGTTTTTCCTTCCGAAGTGGATAACTTCACATTTATCCACATTATACTGCATCTGCCGTGTATTTGCCCACTCACTCAACTTGTCTAAATCGCCTTGAAGCCTCTTTGCATCCTCCTCACAACTCACGATCCCACCTAGTTTTGTGTCGTCAGCAAACTTGGAAATATTACATTTGGTTCCCTCATCCAAATCATTGATATATATTGTGAATAGCTGGGGCCCAAGCACTGATCCCTGCGGTACCCCACTAGTCACTGCCTGTCACCCAGAATAAGACCCATTTATTCCTACTCTCTGTTTCCTGTCTGTTAACCAATTTTCAATCCATGCCAGTATATTATCCCCAATCCCATGTGCTTTAATTTTGCGCACTAACCTCTTATGTAGGACTTTATCAAAGGCCTTCTGAAAATCCAAATAAACCACATCCAATGGTGCTCCCTTATCTATTCTACCAGTTACATCCTCAAAAAACTCCAGTAGGTTTGTTAAACACGATTTTCCTTTCATAAATCCATGCTGACTTTGTCTAGTCCCATGATATTTTCTAAGTGTCCTGTTATCATATCCTTTATAATAGACTCTAGCATTTTCCCTACTACTGATGTTAGGCTAACCGGTCTGTAGTCCTCTGTATTCTCTCCCTCCTTTTTTAAATAATGGGGTTACATTTGTCACCCTCCAATCTGCAGGAACTGTTCCATAATCTATAGAATTTTGGAAGATGATCACCAATGCATCCACTATTTCCATGACTACCTCTTTTAGTACTCTGGGATACAGATTATCAGGCCCTGGGGATTTATCAGCTTTCAGACCCATTAATTTCTCCAGCACTATTTTTTTTACTAATACTAATTTCCTTTAATTCCTCCTTCTCACTAGTCCCTTGGTTCCGTAGCTTTTCTGGGAAGTTACTTATGTCCTCTTCCGTGAAGACAGAACCACAGTATTTGTTTAATTGCTCTGCCATTTCCCTGTTCCGCTTTATAAATTCTCCCGTTTCTGACTGTAAGGGACCTACATTTGTCTTCACTAATCATTTCCTTTTTACATACTTGTATCCTCTCATCTCAAAATGTGATGCGAGGTTAGCTACATAATACAAATTATGTGCGTAAAATCAATCCCAGTCACAGACAGGGGAATTACCCAATGATCTCCATTCAGGCCGGGACTTGTGGTGTCACTATCTGAAGCCTTTTCCCATGTCGCCTGGTTTGTATCTGTTTTCCATCTGCGTTTTCTTGGGTGTACACAAAGTGCGGGCCACACCGACAGAGCTGCCCCAGTGGCTCAGTGAGTAGATGTAACAGCCAATGTGATACTGAGCCACACAGGCCAGAAAGGCGACCGCTTCAAACGCCAGTCTGTGTCGAGTCAGCTCAGCTCATCTCAGACCAGCAGTCAGGGTGGCACAATTAGCCACAGCACCTCTCTGGAGGGGAGATTCAGTCAGGAGTCATTTGTGATCACTACCTAGTGTCAGCTGTGGCTCAGTGAGTAGGACTCACGGCTCTGACGGCAGAAGATTGTGGGTTCGAAGCCCCACTCTAGAGATTTGAGCACGTAACCCAGTCTGACATTCCAGTGCAATACTGAGGGAGTGCTGCACTGTCAGAGGTGCCATCTTCCAGATGAGCTATTAAACCGAGGCCCCGTCTGCCCTCGCATAAAAGATCCCATGGCACTATTTAGGAGAAGAGCAGGGGAGTTCTCCTCAGTGTCCTGGCCAATATTTATCTCTCAACCCTGTCTGACATTCCAGTGCAGTACTGAGGGAGTGCTGCACTGTCAGAGGTGCCGTCTTCCAGATGAGCTATTAAACCGAGGCCCCGTCTGCCCTCGCAGGTGGACATAAAAGATCCCATGGCACTATTTAGGAGAAGAGCAGGGGAGTTCTCCTCAGTGTCCCAGCCAATATTTATCCCTCAACCAACATCATTAAAACAGGTTGCAGGTCATTATCTCAGTGCTGTTTGTGGGATCTTGCTGTGAGTAAATTGGCTGTCGCGTTTCCTACATTACAACAGTGACTACACTTCATTGGCTGTAAAGCGCTTTAGGACGTCCTAAGATCATGAAAGGCGCTATATAAATGCATGACTTTCAACAACAACTTGCATTTATATAGCGCCTTTAACATAGTAAAACGTCCCAAAGTGCATTACAAGAGCGATTTTCAAGCAAAATTTGACACCGAGCCACATAAGGAGGTATTAGGGCAGGTGACCAAAAGCTTGGTAAGAGGTAGGTTTTAAGGAGCGTCTTAAAGGAGGAGAAAGAGGTAGCGAGGCGGAGGGGTTTAGGGAGGGAATTTCAGAGCTTAGGGCCTAGGCAGCTGAAGGCACGGCCGTCAATGGTGGAGTGTTGAAAATCAGGGATGTGCAAGAGGCCAGAATTGGAGGAGCGCAGAGAACTCGGAGGGTTGGAGGGGCTGGTGGAGGTTACAGAGATAGGGAGGGGCGAGGCCACGTAGGGATTTGAAAACAAGGATTAGAATTTTAAAATCGAGTTATTCCCGTACCGGGAGCCAATGTAGGCCAGCGAGCACAAGGGTGATGGATGAACGGGACTTGGTGTGAGTTAGGATACGGCCAGCAGAGTTTTTCCTTCAATCTGGCTGCATGTTGAGTGAGCACAGCTTCAGGCTCAATTGTGATGCCTTCCGTTGTAGAATAGCTTGCTGACACACAGTGTCTGGGCTCATATGTGAATAGTGACACCAGAGGACTGCCGGTGTTTGTGAAACCGACCCCCTCAGCCACCGAGGGGAGAAAGAAAGTAGGCAAATTGTTCTAATTACTGTGGCATTTTACTTAATGCAGTCTCGGTCATGTGTACTCATCTCGATGTGTATACAGTCAAGTGTATTCAGGAATAATAAAGCAACGTTATAAATTAATGCTGATATCAGCCCTCCGGCTAAATGGTGAGCTGTTTATGATTTGGGGAGACAGTTGTCAAGATTTGTCTTGACGAAGTTTCATTCAGTAATCATGAATTGTAATGAAATTTGAATGATTGCATCTTGGGTTTGCCAAACACTCTTTGATGAAGAAGGCGATCCATTTAAAGTTATTCGTAATTCACTGCGACTCTTGTTAGAGAAGTTCTTTGAAATGAAACGTCAGGTGTAGTGGCCCTGCTTTGCCAATGGATGGCGGTCTAGTCCAATTATTGTTCGACTGGAGCGGTCTCATCACTAGCTGTCGGCTCATAATTTCAGCTTTGTATCTTTCACGGAGTGGGAGAGGGGAGTGTTAGAGGGGATAAGGTATTGATTATAAAATGATGTAGAAAAACAATAATTAGCAATCATTGCAAATTACTATTTTGCTGAATAGAGCCATCTGAAGATGTAGAAACATGTACAATGCCAGAGAACCATGGGTCTATCACACCCTGGGCAGTGCCAGGGTACCACGGGTCTATCACACCCTGGGCAGTGCCAGGGTACCACGGGTCTATCACACCCTGGGCAATGCCAGAGAACCACGGGTCTATCACACTCTGGGCAATGTCAGGGTACCACGGGTCTATCACACTCTGGGCAATGTCAGGGTACCACGGGTCTATCACACCCTGGGCAGTGCCAGGGTACCACAGGGTCTATCACACCCTGGGCAGTGCCAGGGTACCACAGATCTATCACACTCTGGGCAATGCCAGGGTACCATGGGTCTATCACACTCTGGGCAATGCCAGGGTACCACAGGGTCTATCACACCCTGGGCAATGCCAGAGAACCACGGGTCTATCACACCCTGGGCAATGCCAGGGTAACAGAGGGTCTATCACACCCTGGGCAATGCCAGGGTAACACAGGGTCTCTATCACACTCTGGGCAGTATCAGGGTACCACGGGTCTATCACACCCTGGGCAATGCCAGGGTAACACTGGGTCTATCACACCCTGGTTCCAGGGTACCACAGGGGTCTCTATTGTGCCCTTGACAGTGCCAATGTTCCACCAAGATCCCAGCCATGCCCATGGCCAGCGTAACATGAGAATGTCTGTCATGCTTTGGACAAGGGTCAATGTAGCACAGGGTCACTGGACAGCGATCAAGACCTGAACTCTGGTTGACTTCTCCCCTCCCTCGACCAGGGCCAGTCAAGCTAAATGTAAGATTCCTTTGGCTGTCTAGACTATCAACTAACTCAGCACAGACTGGCAATCAAACCTGGGACTGTGTTCGTCTGTACAACTCAGTACGGCTCATTGCTGTGCATTTACCAATGGGACCATTAGGGGGAGCTTCTGACAACATTATTATTGACGACGACAGCTGCACGGAGTGTCCGGGTGATCTTACACCAGCCATCATCCATCTCCTCTTCACTCACCACAAATAAAAGCATGAAATTGTGCAACACAGGATTCTTACCAATGATTCGGTGTGAATTCCCGATAAATACATGAATAAAAGATTGTGATTGAAAGATTATTCACTGCATACTGGAATTGACACCAACCAGCTCAGGAAGAATTATTTCCTGGCATCTAACTTTACTATTCCGATGCTCTCCTGGTCAGCTTCCTGTCCTCCACCCTCCATAAACTTCAGCTCATCCAAAACTCTGCTGCCCCGTATCCTAACCCACACCAAGTCCCGCTCGACTACTGTCTTGGGCGTCCTACATTGGCTCCTGGTCCCTCAGTGCCTTAAATTTAAAATTCCCATCCTTTTATCCAAATCCCTTCATGGCCTCTCCCCTCCCTTCTCGAGCCCTTCAAAACCTGTAAGCGTTCCTCCAATTCTGGCCTCCAATTCCCCCACTCCCTTCGCCCCACCATTGGCGGCCGTGCCTTCAGCCGCCTGGGCCCTAAGCTCTGGAATTCCCTCCCTGAAACCTCTCCGCCTCTCCACTTCTCTCTCCTGCTTTAAGATCCTCCTTAAAACCTACCTCTTTGACCAAGCTTTTAGTCACCCTCATAATATCTCCTTCTTTGGCTCAGTGTCAATTTTTGTCTGATTGCGCTTTGGTGAAGTGCCTTGGGACATTGGTCTATGTTAGAGTTGCTTTATAAAGTTGTTGTTGAAGTATAAGGCAAGTATTGTGTTTCTAATTTATATTGAACTATGCCGTCTGTACATATTGGCGTCCTATTCACTTGCCGTATGGTCTCGGATCTTCAATGTTGCATCATCTACGACCCCCAACTTTAAGTGAGTAACCCTGTATGGTATGCACAGGCCTGTAATGACCCCAACCCACATGCATCATGCTGCAGCTATTCATAATGAAGCACATCTGCTGCACATGGACTCAATCCCCCAGTGATTCTGGATCAGCCTGTAGTCTATTTATACAGTTCAAAGTCCTAGTTCCCACACACATTATTGTGTCATCAGTAAACTTCAGAGAGTGGTGAGAATGTGGAACTCGCTACCACATGGAATAGTTGAGGCAAATAGTATAGCTGCATTTAAGGGGAAGCTAAATGTGTCCATGAGGGAGAAAGGAATAGAAGGATATGGTGATAGGGTGAGATGAAGTAAGGGGAGAGGAGGCTCGTGTGGAGCATAAACACCGGCATAGACCAGTTGGGCCAAATGGCCCGTCTCTGCGCTGTAAAAAAATAAAATTCTATGTAAACCGTAAATTGTTCCCTTCATCCAAATCAATGACGAGCAATGGCCCTGACACAGATCCCTTTGGAATTCCACTTGTGAGCGGACCCCACACTGAGCAGAGCTGCCACCATTAATAACTCCCCTCTGCCAACGTGAATGGAACCAATTGGCAAACCGCCTTAAAGTCTGCAAACCAATCCCACGGGATGCAATCTTCTTAACGGGCCTCTGTGTGACAATTTATCGAAGTCTTTATGGGAATCGTGATAAACATGTTGGGAATTCCTCCTGTTCCGCCGACAGGACTTCGGCCGACGCCCTGTCTACACATGGAGACAGGATTCCCACCGAACTTCTGCCAAAGCTACACCGGCAGAGCAGGAAAAGCCCTCAAGGATATTCCAGTGACAATGTTCATCAGGCTAACGTCATCCAACACCTTTGGGACCTCTTGAGAAGATTCGACCAAGTTGATGAGTCAGGACTTCCAGTTCCAAAAAAGCCACGTTGGGATTCCCTTATAACCGCTGCCCTTTCCAGCATCTCTAACAACACCTTTAAGCAACATGCAGTTAATTGTCGTCAAAGTAACTGGCCTATAATTCCCAGGTTCTGACTTGAGTCTCTTCTTGAATATAAGTTTTTGTTGAACAGTACAGAACAGGCATAATTTGACTTCAGTTGGCGAACTTGCTTGGCAATCTCACTCAGAGAGGATTGTCGCGATGGCGGGCGTGTCAAAGGTTTGCAGTAGATGGACGGTGCAGATGAATGCTGAGGCACTTGGTTGGAGCTGAGCAGAAGGAGCTTTACTTTGTGAGCTGGATGTACAATGCCTGACGGGAGTGAGCTTGTAGCTTAGCGGTAGCATTCCTGACTCCTGTGCCATTAAGTGTAGGGTTCTAAACCCTGCTCCAGTCAGGGTGAGTGGAATCTGAAGCTCTAGCTCTGAATTCTGGGTTGCCACCCAGCAGGCTACATATGTCAGGTGGGTGCGGGCTCATAAAACGCTCTCACCCTATCGGCTGGTGTAAAGATGGTTACGGCCATGGATGGAGCGTTCATGTCGTGGCCTGTCAGACTGTTAATCAGCCTGCGAACCTTCGCACTGTTCTCCAAGGGAAGAGAGTGAAGATATGGAAACTACATTTCTTTAGGGGAAAGTCAAGTCAGGACAAGGTGGTTCAGGAATTGTGAGATGCATCCCCCCCACCCCAAGCCTGGTAAAAAGAAAGAAAGACTTGCATTGAGATAGTGCCTTTCACCACCTCAGGACGTCCCAAAGCGCTTTAGAGCCAATGAAGTGTAGTCGTGTTGTGATATAGGAAACACGGCAGCCAATTTATGAATAGCAAGGTCCCATAAACAGCGATGTGATAATGACCAGATAATCTGTTTTTCTTTTAGTGGTGTTGGTTGAAGGATAAATATTGGCCAGGGCACCAGGGAGAACTCCCTTCCTCTCCTTCGAAATAATGCCGTGGGATCGTTTACGTCCGCCTGAGAGGGCAGACTTTGGTTTAACGTCTCATCCGAAAGATGGCACCTCCGACAGTGCAGCACTCCCCCAGGGCTGCAATGGGAATGGTCATGCCTGGAGTGCTCTGGGGTGGGGCTTGAACACGTGACCTTCTAACTCAGAGGCGAGAGTGCTACCGCTGAACCAAGGCTGACATTGGGTAGTGATACAGATAGTAATTGACCCTGACCCTGATCAAGACGATCGCCCAATGTATTTTACAAGTACGTGAATCAAAAAATAAAGTTTTATTTTATTAACAGCAGTCGGGGCGCCATGTTTGTAAAACCCGTTAACTTTGAGCTTGCTCCGTTTCTAGATTCTTTCTGGAGATTGCTGTGCGTTTTCCCTTTACTTTTATTCACTTCGCAATCTCTTGATGCCTTCAGCGCAGCTCTCTCAGCCCCTGTTGCCTCACCGCGGTGTCGATGACCTTTCGCGTTTCCCAGAACTGGCGCCGTTTTTTTTTTCCCACTCGGCCTCCAGCAGAACCCCCACATGAGCCAAGCGTCAGTTCTCAGAGCAGGGCGAGAATCTGGGCTGTCTCTGCTGCATCCCTCGCCCATCCTCTGAGCAATGAGAGCCCGTGGCCAGCGAATCCCACGTTGAGCACAAACAGTTTCCCTTTAAGTGGGCACAAAACGATGGGAACTTTTCGTGAGAGGAAAGTGAAAATGTGAGTTTCTACCCTGCCCCATCCCCCCATCCCTAGTATTGAGAAATGTTTAATTATCATAGAATCATACAGCACAGAAGGAGGCCATTCGGCCCATTGTACCTGTGCCAGCTCTTTGAAAGAGCTATCCAATTAGTCCCAATCACCCGTGCCCTTTCCCCATAACCCTGCAGGTTGTTTCTCCTTCAAGTATTTATCCAATTCCCTTACATAGAAAACATAGAAAATAGGAGCAAGAGTAGGCCATTCGGCCCTTCAAAATGATCATGGCTGATCGTCTAACTCAGTACCCTGTTCTCGCTTTTTCCCCATATCCCTTGATCCCTTTAGCATTAAGAAATATATCTATCTCCTTCTTGAATACATCTAATGACTTGGCCTCCACTGCCTTCTGTGGTAGAGAATTCCACAGGTTCACCACCCTCTGAGTGAAGAAATTTCTCCTCATCTCGGTTCCAAATGGCATACCCCGTATCCTGAGACTGTGACCCCTGGTTCTGGACTCCCCAGCCATCGGGAACATCCTCCCTGCATCTAGTCTGTCTAGTCCTGTTAGAATTTTATATGTTTCAATGAGATCACCTCTCATTCTTCTAAACCCTAGTGAATATAGGCCTAGTCGACCCAATCTCTCCTCATACGTCAGTCCTGCCATCCCAGGAATCAGACTGGTAAACCTTCGTTGCCTCTTGAAAGTTACTGTTGAATGTGCTCCCACCGCACTCTCAGGTCTTGCACAACATTATATAAAGGTTTGCTTTCTATTTCTGTGCACATTGGTAACTGGTGGGAAATGTACTGTGGGGAATTTTGCTAGCTGCTATATATAGCGATGTGATTGATGTGTTTAGGAAGATTTTCTCTAGCCCACAATTCTAGTCAAAATGTGGACACATGTACCGTGTCCATAGGGATCAGCCTTGGGGCCCTTTTCAGCCCTGCTTCCAAGCCTGGGTGCGACCCTGGTGACCTCGGTGGTTGGAACCGAACGTAGCATGCAAGGTGACGAGGAGTGTCGGCCGTGAGTCAGTGGGTAGCACTCTCGCCTCCGAGTCAGAAGACCCTGGGATCAAGCCCCATCCCAGAGAATTGAGCGCAGAATCTAGGCTGACGCACCAGCGCAGCACTGTGGGGGTGCTGCACTGTCGGAGGTGCCGTCTTTCGGATGAGATGTTGAACCGTCTGCCCTCTGAGGTGGGCGTAAAAGATCCCATTCAATTCCGCAACTTGCCAGGGTGGGATTTTAACTCACTGAGTTGTTAGTCCAGTGCCATAACCACTTCACAACCGATACCTTAGATGCTCTGCGTGGAAGGCTATTGGTGCTCATAGAACGGTGAGTGACCTTACATGACTCAGTGCTTCCAGCAGAGAAGGGGAGGAAAGTGCAGAGCAAACAAAATATCAGTGGTTAGGTGATGCCAAGCTTGTAGATTTGAACTGCATGAAAATGCAGAAAGCAGCAAACTCACCAGCTCAGTGTTAATTACATTTTGTGCTTTTACACCCACAGATGGGATGAATCAGCCCCAACTTGTTTAACAATATCTAAATTTTCACCAGTTCCAGCTATTATCGTTCGGCTGAGACGTTAAACCGAGGCCCCCGTCTGCCCTCTCAGGTGGATGTAAAAGATCCCACGGCACTGTTTCGAAGAAGAGCAGGGGAGTTCTCCTCAATATTTATCCCTCAGCCAACATTCCTAAAACAGATTATCTGATCATGATCTCATTGCTGTCTGTGGGATCTTGCTGTGTCCCGCTTCCTACATTAAAACAGTGACTACACTTCAAAAGTACTTAATTGGCTGTAAATCGCTTTGGAGATGGTGAAAGGCATCCTGTGTTAATTAACGTACACCGTCTCTGTGAGGTACCCTGGTTTCATCAACAGGCATAGTGGGGATTTCCTCTACATTACGCCCTCTGTGCACTTATTTCTGGGGCGTGGCAGAGGAGAATGTGAGGGAGACTCCCTGTGCCCGTTTCCGCCCCGTTTGCACTCCTGTTCGTGGATCGGGGAGATGCTGCCGACTCTTTGCATCCGAGGTAGACATTTCCATCCGAAATGATATTTACAAGATGTGCAAATAACATCACTGGGGGCTGAATGTTGATTTCCTCCATTCCCACTGGCTGCAGCAACCTGAGAAACCGGTTAGAACGAACTAAAATAAGCAAGTTAAAAGGCCTCGTTAATATAACCGACAAAGGAATTGTGTCTGAAAGTGTGAATGTTTGTTACTAATATCACACAGCATCATTTCAACCCATAGGACTGATTTTTTTTTTAAGTGCACTTGAGTGTGTGACACTTCCCATAATGTTAAGAAGTCCGATTTGATTGCAAAATCAAAATAATGAAAGCCCTTGATTACTCACAGTTCGCCTCAAGGAAACATTGCAGCCAGAACAATTTCAGAGATTGGAAACCCGGTAATTAACCGCTTGAGTAATGATTTTCCCGTTACATTTGTAATCCAGTACAGAGCATGGACATTAACCCACTACTCTATCCCTTTTTAAACGCTGTTCTCTGAAATCTGCACATTTCGCAGCACCGATCAGAAGGTGCGTATTGGCTTAGAGGCTTAGCTGAAAATCAGAATTAATCTTGGCGTGGGGCGTTATCTGCTCTGATCCAGAACTTTCCAGTCTGGTGAGAAGGTTTCAAAAGGATAGAGGGACCCTTCATAGTCATTGGGTCAAATCTTACTGGGAAAAAATAACGGCGTGTTAACGACGCACACTGTTATTAATGTGCAAATTCAGGGGATGACGAGAGACGGCGGGAGTCACCAATCTCCAGAACCTGCTGGTTGATTTATGCCACTTCACCATTAGCTTCGCACAAGCGGCATCTCACCCTTAGCCTCCCCGTTACTTTTAAGAACTTGCTTTATTTGCACGTTAATTGTCCATTAAACTCGCCGCAGAGAGTTGATTAACAGCGTTCTATGAGCACCAATAGCCTTCCACGCAGAGCACCTAAGGTATCGGTTGTGAAGTGGTTATGGCACTGGACTAACAACTCAGTGAGTTAAAATCCCACCCTGGCAAGTTGTGAAATTGAATGGGATCGTTTACTTTTTTCAGTCTCATTCCCGCGCAGAGTCAATTCAGATTTTAAAAATTTCGAATTTGCTGGGTGCAAATTGGCTGCCGCGTTTCCTACATTACAACAATGACGACCACACTTCGAAAGAAAAGGTACCTCATTGGCTGTGAAGCGCTTTGGGACATCCTGAGGGTGTGAAAGGCGCTATAAAAATGCAAATTCTTCCTTGCTTTGACCTCGGCATGACCTTGTCCCAAATGGTTGGCACCCAGCCATTCTGAGAGAGGAGCCCTGGGCCCTTATCAGGCATTTGGCCTTCATTTCCAAGGGGATCAATCCCTCCGGACTCCCTCGGGGATCCATTACCTTTGTATGTTTACATCTTGGGGCCTTAGCCGTGGCTCAGTGGGCAGCACTCTCGCCTCTGAGTCAGGAAGGTTGCAGCTTCGTAGTCCCACTCCAGAGACTTGAGCAAAAAATCCAGGCCCGACTCTTCCAAGCGTCGTACTGAGGCAGTGCTGCACTGTCTGAGGTGCCGTCTCTCGGATGAAATGTTAAACCGAGGCCCCGTTTGTCCTCTCAGATGGACCTTAAAGATCCCAATGGTACCGCTTGAAGAAGGAGGGGAATCCCTGCTGACCTGGTCAATATTTATCCCTCAATCAACATTACTGGAACAGAGTATCTGATCATTTATCACATTGCTGTTTGTGGGATCTTGCTGTGTGCAAAAAATTGACTGCCGTGTTTCCTACATTACAACAGTGACTACACTTCAAAAGTACTTCATTGGCTGTAAAATGCTTTGGGGTGTCCTGAGGTCATGAAAGGCGCTATAGGAATGCAAGTCTGGCTTTTCTTTCTTGTCGGCCCGTAACGGAATCCCAGCCCGCTCTCAACAAGCATGGAAACCATTGGATGGATGCCCCTAGACGCACCCCACAAGATACAGCCAGGTAGTAGGAGGGGCAGGCAGAAGATGCACCCTCACCCTCTCCCCTCCTCGGGTCGAAAGTGGAGCGGAAAGTCAGTGGATCTGCCCGCCCCCCCCCCCCAGGAGTGGAATATTCTAGACTCTGATCTGAGATTTTAGCTGGACTCAGTCGGACAACAGTTGAGGTTCTAAAGCCTGAGATTGACTCACTGTCGAATTTTTGTTCAGTAAACAATATCGCATAAATTAATTTTATGTCTTTTTATCAGCAGACAGCGGGGCCCAATAGAGCATGGAGTGGGGGATATGATGACCCCTCCCCGAGCCACAAGCTTCACATGTGACCCAAGGAGCTCCATGTCATGCAATGGATTGGGCTATGAAGACAGAGGGGCCAATTTTCATCTTCACTGCCTGATTCCCATTTCACTCGCTAACAGGCAGGCGACTTGCTCTGTCAGATCACCACCCAGGCAGCGAGGACGAGAATCTACCTCAGGAAGTTCAAACACCTCCCCCCCCACCACTCCGCGCTTTATGGGACAGGACACACTGCTGCTATTAGTATTACAACTCCAGGCCACTGGAAGCGCCAATCGGAAATTCATGGGTGGGGAGGGGCAGGTTTCCGATTTGGACTGTTGGTGGGTGAGGCTCATCTCTGGCACTGCGGACTCACACACACTGGAGTAGAAATCCATCTTGGCGATAATGTATCAGCCTCTCGTTATAGGCCCTGCTCCAGATTCAGTTCCATTTATTGAAATACGACCGAATATCGAGTGGAACCTATAACAGGCCAATTTACCACAATCAGCCAATGCAAATTTCCACCCCGTCAGATACTTTGTTACCTCCAGACTCGACTATTCCAGTGCTGTCCTGCCCAACTTCCCACCTCCCGCCCTCCGTAAACTTGGGCTCATCAAGGGACATGGGGGACCGGGCGGGAAAGTGGAGTTGAGGTCGAAGATCAGCCATGATCTTATTGAATGGCGGAGCAGGCTCGAGGGGCCGTATGGCCTACTCCTGCTCCTATTTCTTATGTTCTTATTCTTATGTTCTCATCCAAAACTCTGCTGCCTGTATCCTAACTCACACCAAGTCCCGTTCACCCATCACCCCCTGTGCTCGCTGACCTACATTGGCTCCCAGTCTGGCAACACCTTGATTTTAAAGTTCTCATCCTTGTGTTCAAATCCCTCCATGGCCTCGCCCCTCCCTATCTCTGTAACCTCCTCCAGCCCTACAACCCTCCGAGACCTCTGCGCTCCTCCAATTCTGGCCTCTTATATGCATCCCCCGATTTTCATCGCTCCACCATTGGCGGCCGTGCTGTCAGCTGCCTAGGCGCCAAGCTCTTGAATTCCCTCCCTAAATCTCTCAGCTTCTCTACCTCTCGCTCCTCCTTTAAGACACTCCTTAAAACCTACCTCTTTGACCAAGTATTTGGTCACTTGTCCTAATATTTCTCTATGTGGCTCAGTGTGGAATTTCATCTGATAATGGTCCTGTGAAGCACCTTGGGATGTTTTACTATGTTAAATGCGCTATATAAATGCAAGTTGTTGTTGTCGTTCTACATACACTACAATATCATTAACCTTGTGTGATACACTACACGATTTGCAATTTGCCCTGTTTGACAGACCTCATCATAAACGTTGAATAAATGTGACTGCAGTGGGAACGATGAGAATCATAGAATCATAGAATGATATAGTCCAGAAGGAGGCCATTCGGCCCATCGTGCCTGTGCCGGCTCTTTGAAAGAGCTATCCAATTAATCCCACTCCCCCTGCCCTTTCCCCATAGTCTTGCAAATTTTTCCCCTTCAAGTATTTATCCAATTCCCTTTTGAAAGTTATTATTGAATCTGCTTCCACCGCCCTTTCAGGCAGCGCGTTCCAGATCATCACAACTCGCTGCATGAAAAAAAATTCTCCTCATCTCCCGTCTGCTTCTTTTGCCAATTACCTTAAATCTGTGTCCTCTGGTTACCGACCCTCCTGCCAGTGGAAGCAGTTTCTCCCTATCTACTCTTATCGAAACCCTTCATGATTTTTGAAGTGGCACTGCCACTTTTGGCTCTAAAAAACGCACCAACTAAAAAAGAAACTATTATGTCATGTCTGAGAAAGCAGGATTCTGTGTTTTTCTCTTAAGCTCTGCAAACACGGCCCTCTTCCTGTGTGGTTTGCACATAGTTAACATTTCATCATGACATTGGGCAGATTGTGCAACCCTCTCTGATCTGGGAGGTGCTGACTGGGGTCTGACAGGAGGATGTCAGTGAGCAAGGAGGGTGAGGTGGATAGGCAGGGCTCATCAAGGCCAGCTTCCAAGGAAAAAGGATCATTCCTTTTGGAAGGCTGCCAAAACTTCCCTGAGAAAGACGGAGCTGACTTGCCTCGGAACAGGATATGAGAAACCTCTCTCATTCCTATGAGGCAAAAGTGTGAAGAGTGCAGGGCTGTGGGACTTTATCCATATTAAAGGCTATTATTGCACAGTCAGTCCCGTTAATGAGTAACCTGCTTTCCCCAACACTTTATCAGCACTGGTTAAACTTACAAGGGATTTAAGCTGAAGTACGATAGGTTACAGAGTGTGTTTCAATTCTGATTGAAACCTAAACACAATCCCTGAGAGAGAGGAAACCTGTCTCTTGCTAACCCCCCCCACTCAATTATTTTTTGACATGAGTTAAGTTTCCCAGAATTTCTCCTGATCTCCCCTCCTCCAAACTCGTTGTATTTAGTGAGTGGCTGGGTTGTCTGTTTCCCTTTATGTATATATATATATTTATTTTTCACTCCCATTTTTCTGATTGTGCTAACGCTGCCTCTCCATCTCTTATTTTTCAATTCTGAAGAAGGGTTGCCAACTCTGGCTCAATGTGTTCCTGGAGGTTTCATGACACATGACATCCCGCCTCTAACCGCCCCGCCTCTGTTGGGTCAAACTGCATTTTTTTTTTCCTCCCATCTCCAATGTTTCTATAACTAATAAACAAAAAGGTGCTTTTAGAAGCTTGTGATGATCGGGTTGGATGAAGTAAAGTGGGAGGAGGCTCGTGTGGAGCATAAGCACCGGCATAGACCAGTTGGGCCGAATGGCCTGTTTCTGTGCTATAAATTCTATGTAAAACAAAGTGTTCAGTGGCCCCTATGGTTTTCCTCCTGGGTTGCTCACTTGCAATCTTCAATTCCTAGAAAGTCCAGGACAATCCTGGAGAGTTGGCAACCCGAAACCTTAACTCGTTGTTTCTCTCCCCGCAGGAGCTCGCTGAGCGTTTCCAGCATTTCCTGTTTTTGTTTCTTTATTGATGGTTGCAGCTCTGGGTCAAAAGGCAGCTTGACGATTTCATGTTGGATTCAACCACTGGCGGTGGGGAAGGAGGGATGGATGGGTAGGGTGGACGGTGCACAATTCTGAAATGTGCTGGCTACAATAAAAAAAGTTCTTCAGTAGAAACCTGAAAAGAGGCTGTTTGGAGCGTTGTCGTAGGGCGATTTTAACTCAGGCAAGGCAGCTTGATTTGAAAGCCCACTCCTGGAGTCCCATCCTTCATTCAACAACAGCAACAGCAATGACTTGCATTTATATAGCGCCTTGAATGTAGTAAAACGTCCCAAGGCGCCTCACAGGAGCGATTATCAAACAAAATTTGACACCGAGCCACATAAGGAGATATTGGGACAGGTGACCAAAAGCTTGGTCAAAGAGGTAGGTTTTAAGGAGCGTCTTAAAGGAGGAGAGAGGGGCAGAGAGGCGGAGAGGTTTAGGGAGGGAATTCCAGAGCTTAGGGGGCAAGGCAGCTGAAGGCACGGCCGCCAATGGTGGGACGATGAAAATCGGGGATGTGCAAGAGGCCAGAATTGGAGGAGGCTGCGTATGTATGCTTAATAACAAGATGCTTCACTCCCACACATCCGTTCTCATTTAATTCAGTGCACCAGGTCCCGCTAAATCCAGTGATCCACCCCACCTCCACGATATTGCGCGTCTGTTCTGTTTCATGTGTAACAAAGGCTGTGGGGATTTTGGGTGATTAACACAGTTATGAAGCACTATTGTACTTAGCAACGATTGTTCCCTCTCTCGGGAAAGCCCGCTTCGCCCCATGCGCCGCCCTCCCACTCTCCCACGTTTCACCGGGTCCCAGTCTCTGCTCTTCTGCTGTGTAAGCACCGTCCACCCCACCCACCCATCCCTCCCATCCCTCCCCGCTGCCAGTGGTTGAATCCAACAGGAAATCATCAAGCTGCCCTTTGACCCAGAGCTGCAATCATCAATAAACAAAAACAGGAAATTTTTATTGTTTAATCGAATTCAAACGCGGGAGGGGCTGCACACATTTGCAGGAATAGATGCCCTTAACCGTACAACCGAAAGAACGAAAGAACTTGCATTTATATAGCGCCTTTCACCACCTCAGGACTTCCCAAAGCGCTTTACAGCCAATGAAGTGCCCTTGAAATGCAATGGGGAAATGTAGGGAGAAACGCCGCAGCCAATGTGCGCACAGCAAGCTCCCACAGACAGCAATGTGATGAATGGCCAGATAATCTATATTTATTTTTAGTGATGTTGGTATTGCCTGTGAAAGGCATTATATAAATGCAAGTCTTTCCCTTCTATTATTTAATTTGACGGATGGAAAATCACAGGCTGGCGAGAATAGAGCCAGGAACTCCCGGCCACCGAGTTACCCTTCACGAATGCCAAGTGTCCGTTGGCGCCTCGCCCAAGTGGTCATTCTGCGCGCGCGAGCTCAGACGGCGAGTAGCGGTCGGCTATTCGACTGCGGGGGGCATCGTAGCCAAGCCTGATCCACACACTTGCTCCTCCCCAGTAACTGGGTAGCGAACAGGGGCAGACTTTCTTGGGGTGAGGGAGGGGAAGTGTGGGGGTGGGGTGGGGTGAGAGGGGGAGGAGGAGGGATAGCGCATTGGGGCTAGATCGTCAGCGGAAATAAAAATGGGGAGAGTTGTAAAACAGGCTGCCAACTTGCTATCGCCCGATTTACACTATCGCACAAGGTCGAAGATCTCCCCCAGCGGGTGCTGATCGCGGCGGTGAGGGAATTGGGAAGAAGAAAGGGTTACTGAGCCCTGCAGCATGAAAGAGCTGGTATAACATATAGACGATTGCCTCTCCCTGTCAGACTCAGCAAATCAGCTCTTAAACTGTATCAAGAGGTATAAAAAATTCGATTACACTTCATTTTCTTTATTAAAAAAACAGGCATTGTTTTGTCACAGAGGAGTAACACTGCGTAATTTTTTCTGCGGGATGCAGGTCTGCATCCCAGACCTAATCTAATCCATAATATCCACTTTAATATTAGTGCAAGTGCCAACTCTGTCCTTGGGAAACCTAGAAGTCAGTTTTATATTTAAAAGAAATGAATTGTTCAATATTATGAGGGGTTTTGATAGATTTGATAGGGAGAAGCTGTTTCCACTGGCAGGAGGGTCGATAACCAGAGGACACAGATTTAAGATAATTGGCAAAAGAACCAGCGGGGGGGGGGGAGGGGGGGGGGAGATGGGGACTTTTTTTTTTACACACTGCGAGTTGTTATGATCTGGAATTCACTGCCTGTAAGGGTGGTGGGAGCAGATTCAACAGTATTTTTCAAAAGGGAAGTGGATAAATACTTAAAATGGGAAAAGTTTACAGGGCTACGGGGAAAGAGCAGGGCAGTGGGACGAATTGGTTGGCTCTTTCAAAGAGCCAGCACAGGCACGATGGGCCGAACGGCCTCATTCCGTGCTATATGATTCCAGGATTCTACGAATTGCCCTGCCACAGGGTAAATGATAAATTAGCTGGGATACTGAACCTGATTTTGAAGGTGTCAGTCAGCCGTGTATTTTAATAGATACACACTTACCTCGTTAATTAGGCTAATGGCATATTTGGCCTGAAAAGAATAAATGAAGGGTTTGCACCGACCAAAAACTTCCGGGGGCTTAAAGCAGCCTCTGGTCCACAGAACAACGAGTTACACCTCACACGATTGAAAATTGCTGAGCCTTGGCCTACTGAGGATAGGTCTGGACTCACCTGAGGTAACACATAGGGTTGCCAACCCTTCAGGATTGTCCTGAAGTCTCCACGGATTGAAGATTAGTCGCCAGGACACTGCCGCGAGCAACGTCCGGGAGAAAAAATCATCCAATCGGCTTTCCAATTGGCCGTGGGAAAGCGGGGCGCTGTGAGGATGGACGTGTCGGGTGACCAATGGCGGGAGTGTGGGGGCAGGGGAGTTTCAGACAAAAGGCCATGTGATGAAACCTCCAGGAATACAGGCAACCAAAATTGGCAACCCTAAGAACACATCTTGTGTCGCTAACGCTCCTCTTGAACAGGTTGGGTCCATACTCATTGGAGTTTAGAAAGGATATTATTAAACTAGAAAGAGTGCAGAAAAGATTTACTAGGATGCTACCGGGACTTGATGGTTTGACTTATAGGGAGAGGTTAGACAGACTGAGACTTTTTTCCCCTGGAGAGTAGGAGGTTAAGGGGTGATCTTATAGAAGTCTATAAAATAATGAGGGGCATTGATAAGGTAGATAGTCAAAATCTTTTCCCAAAGGTAGGGGAGTCTATAACGAGGGGGCATAGATTTAAGGTGAGAGGGGAGAGATACAAAAGGGTCCAGAGGGGCAATTTTTTCACTCAAAGGGTGGTGAGTGTCTGGAACGAGCTGCCAGAGGCAGTAGTAGAGGCGGGTACAATTTTGTCTTTTAAAAAGCATTTGGACAGTTACATGGGTAAGATGGGTATCGAGGGATATGGGCCAAGTGCAGGCAATTGGGACTAGCTTAGTGGTATAAACTGGGCGACATGGACATGTTGGGCCGAAGGGCCTGTTTCCATGTTGTAACTTCTATGATTCTATGATTCAATGATCTTATCGAAACATACAAGATTCTGAGGGGACTCGATAGGGTAGATGCTGAGAGGATGTTACCCCTCATGGGGGAATCTAAAACTAGGGGACGTAGTCTCAGAATAAGGGGTCGCCCGTTTAAGACGGAAATGAGGAGGAATTTCTTTTCCCAGAGGGTCGTAAATCTTTGGAATTCTTTACCCCAAAAGCTATGGAGGCTGAGTCATTGAATACATTCAAGGCTGAGTTAGACAAATTTTTGATCAGCAAGGGAGTCAAAGGATATGGGGAAAGGGCGGGAAAGTGGAGTTG
>NC_090343.1:7856421-7990202 GCF_035084215.1 Heptranchias perlo
TTCTCTAAATCAGCACTTCAGATCCTATCTCCAGCTCTGAGTCATAGACTGTGGCACACTTTGGTTGTCAAAACAAACAACAGGAAACATGCGACCATTTTGCTTGCTCTGCTCTCATAATAGGGGAGGTTTAATTACAGTATCTTCCCTTGCCCTATCTTGACCTCGCTCGCTCACTGGAAACAGCCTCTGGCGTTCTCCAGGTCAGCGTGGCAGCTTTATTCCTTTCTGCAGAAGAGTAGGGAAGGATAAACTAGATGGGCCGATTGGCCTTCCTCTTCTGGTTCACTGTCACACTGAGTCAGGCAGACAAGGAAGAGGTCCCAAGTTCAACATCAACAACTTGCATTTATAAAGCGCCACAGGAGTGATTATCAAACAAAATTTGACACCGAGTCACATAAGGAGGTATTGGGACAGGTGACCAAAAGCTGGGTCAAAGAGGTAGGTTTTAAGGAGCCTCTTAAAGGAAGAGAGAGAGGCGGAGGGCTTTAGGGAAGGAATTCCAGAGCTTACAGACGCCAATGGAGGGGCAAAGGAAATCACGGATGCGCAACAAGCCGGAATTGGAGGAGCGCAGAGATCAGAGGGGCGCCAGGCGGGCATACCGATGAAAGCTCACCAGATTCGGCAAAGGGAGTTGGGCCGGAGCTGCCGCGTGAAGGTAAGCCGTGGGAGCGGGGGGGAGGGGAGGGGGGTCGTGACCGTGGATGTTAATTGTATCCATGTGATTTATATCAATTAGTGTTAATTGTATTCAGGTGGTGCGTATCAATTGGGGACTTTCTTGTATCTGTATATGAGAAAGCTTATCCAAGGTGCAGTGTGTGTAATGTGGAGCTCTGTGAATAGAGGCTTGGAACCAACTGAAGACCAGGCTCCAGTATTCTATCTCTCACCGCCGGGCTATCCAGCTTGTAACAGAGGAGAGGGTGGGGGTCCTGGGGAGGCAGATGCTCGGATTATTTTTGTGGATCCCGGAGGTGATTTCCTGCTCCTCTGTGGCCCACAAAAAATAACTCGACACTTACCTTTAACCAAATCTCTTCCATCGCCTATGGAATTGATCGGGAATAGCAATCAGCGGTCTTCTTCTCTTAGAATCATAAAATCAAACAATAGAACTGTGCAACATTGAGAGATGGGATGCCTTTGCCAAGCGAGAATTTTTTTTGTTGTTTAACATTGTGAATTGTAAAGAAGCCGTGATTTCCCAACATCAGGTCAGCTAACTCAGCACAGAGCAGCAATTAAACCCACAGCTTTCATGCAGCACAGAAGGAGGCCATTCAGCCCATTGTGCCCTTGCTGGCTCTTTGAAAGAGCTATCCAATTAGTCCCACTCCCCGTACCCTGCAATTTTTTCCCCTTCAATTTAACCAATTCCCTTTTGAAAGTTATTATTGAAACTGCTTCCACCGCCCTTCCAGGCAGTGCATTCCAGATCATAACAACCCGTTGAGTTAAAAAATTTCTCCTCATCTCCCCTTTGGTTCTTTTGCCAATAACCTTAAATCGGTGTCCTCTGGTTACTGACCTTCCATCCAGTGGAAACAATTTCTCCCGATTTACTCTATCAAGACCCTTCTAAAGTTTGAAGGATCCTATGTTGTAGGACCCCAATTTCCATATGAAGAGGGGCCCATCACCTGAATCAGGTAGGGGCTTTGAAGAGAGTCAAAATCAACTGCAAACAGTCTGCCGACACTCACTGTCCATGCTCACACGCAAGGAATGCAAATGTGGGTGAGATCCCAGAGTGCGATTGGCACTGGGGAATCTGTACCCCAGTAATCAGCAAGATCAGGAGAGATGAGGAGGAAATTAGAAGGGAAATAAAGATGATAAAACTCTCCGAGTATATCATTTTCTCGGCAGTGTATTTTAAAATCCCGACTATTTCACGTTGTTACACCATCTACAAGGCACAAGTCAGGAGTGTGATGGAATACTCTCCACTTGCCTGGATGAGTGCAGCTCCAACAACACTCAAGAAGCTCGACACCATCCAAGATAAAGCAGCCCGCTTGATTGGCACCCCATCCACCACCCTGAACATTCACTCCCTTCACCACCGGCGCAAAGTGGCTGCAGTGTGTACCATCCACAGGATGCACTGCAGCAACTCGCCAAGGCTTCTTCGACAACACCTCCCAAACCTGCGACCTCTACCACCTAGACGGACAAGAGCAGCAGGCACATGGGAACAACACCACCTGCACGTTCCCCTCCAAGTCACACACCATCCCGACTTGGAAATATATCGCCGTTCCTTCATCGTCGCTGGGTCGAAATCCTGAAACTCCCTTCCTAACAGCACTGTGGGAGAACCTTCACCACACGGACTGCAGCGGTTCAAGAAGGCGGCTCACCACCACCTCCTCGAGGGCAATTAGGGATGGGCAATAAATGCTGGCCTTGCCAGCGACGCCCACATCCCATGAACGAATAAAAAAAAAACTTTAATTTTTATGTGACTTTGCTGTTTGCAAACTGCAGTAATGGTTTACACGAGTCGGGCTAGATCTTGACCTCGCTTGCGATTGTATAACGGGCGATTCGCGAGACGGCAGCCCGTTCTACACCTCTCCCCATTTTTATTTCCGTGGCAGTCAAAGTCAAGATCTACTCTGAGGTGTCTGTATGTGTGATTTGGGACCGTGCGTATCCCTAAAACCTAAATACTGGCAACAAGAAAATAATGTCTACTTCACAGGAATCTCCAGTTACGATTGTTCGGTTAACAGGAATTGGTGCAGTTGAAAAACATTTCTTAGATTCTCGGTTTCTATTCGTTTCTCAGGTATTCGCTTTTAATGAGGAAGTCCCTCCCTCAGCAGTCCTTTTGAAAATCAGTTACAAAAAACTGTCGTGAACTTTCAGATCCCTCTGGGGAATTTTCTGACTACTTCAGTTGATTTATTTTTGTATAGACAGTGTCAGGCCGATGATATCATTGGGGGAATTGGTTGGCAGCAGTTCCTGAGATTGGCAGGTGGCGGGGGCTTTTTTGGCTCAGCGCCCATCGGAACAGTAACTGTTGGCCAGGAATTTACTCTGCTGCGGGAGAACTTCGATTTTTTTCGAATTGTCTCTGGCCGCACAGGACCATTTGAATACAACGGGCATACATTTTTATTTAGAAATAGGAGCAGGAGTAGGCCATACGGCCCCTCGAGCCTGCTCCGCCATTCAATCAGATCATGGCTGATCGTCGACCTCATCTCTACTTAACTGCCCGATCCCCATATCCCTTGATTCCCCTAGAGTCCACAAACCTAGCGATCTCAGCCTTGAATACGCTCAACGACTCAACATAGAGTTACCAACTCTGGTTCAACATACTCCTGGAGGTTTCATCACATGATCTCCCACCCGGTCAAACAGCCTTTCTTTTCCCCCATCTCCAATATCTTTATAACTAGTAAGCAAAAATGTTCAAAGAAAATGAAAAGAAACACACAAATTTTTTTAATGCCCCTGTGATTTTAACAGAGAATGTACAGCACAGAAACAGGCCGTTCGGCCCAACAGGTCTATGCTGGTGTTTATGCTCCACACGAGCCTCCTCCTCCCTCCCTACTTCATCTAACCCTATCAGCATATCCTTCTATCCCTTTCTCCCTCGTCTTTATCTAGCTTCCCCTTAAATGCATCTAAGCGAGTCGCCTCAACTACTCCTTAAGGTAGCGAGTTCCACATTCCAAACCGCCACTTTCTCCCGCATTAATCTCTGGGACACAGCTGTGAGCAACCCACGAGAAAAAAACATAGGGGCATTAAAAAAACTGCGTGTTTCTTTTTTCATTTTCTTTGAACACTTCCGTTTGTCGCTTGTAGATGGGAAAATCGGTTGTTTTGCCTAACCGTTAAGAATCGTCCAATCGGCATTCCAATTGGCACGGGAAGGCGGTGCGCTGTGAGGATTGACGTGTTTGGTGACCAATGGCGGGAGCGTGGGGGCGGGGCAGTTGGAGGAGGTGGCCATATGACGAAACCGCCAGGAATACGTGCAACCAAAGTTGGCAACCCTATTGTGTAAGGGACTGGCAAAGTTGATCCAGGCAAATCCCTCCCTATCTCTGTAACCGCTACAGCCCTCCGAGATCTCTAGGTTCCTCAATTCCGGCCTCTGGCGCATGCCTGATTTTCATCGGCCCACCAGTGGCGGCCTTGCTTTCAGCTGCCTAGGCCCTAAGCTCTGGAATTCCCTCCCTAAACCCCACCGCCTCTCTCTCCTTTCAGACGCTCCTTAAAACCTACCTTTTTGACCAATGCTTTTGGCCACCTGTCCTAATATCCCCTTATTTTGTCTGATAACGCTCCTGTGAAGCGCCTTGGGAAGTTTTGCTACGTTAAAGGCACTATATACATGCAAGTCCTCCGAGCGCCTCAACATTCCCAAGGGGGCCACTGCCGGCCCCAGTTTGGCACCCCCTCCCGTTCTTCCCCAACCCCCTCCCAATCGAGACTTGCCTGTCAGCGAGGCAAGCAGCTCAACATTCAACCTTAAAAAATGGGCGAACGGCCTCCGATCCATGACAGGCGCCAGCAGCTCTCCCAAATAATTTCAATGAGGCCCAATTCTGAGCCAGGCCACGGGCCTCCCAGTTGGGGCATGCACTCCGTATGAATCTGTAGAATTTACAGCTCAGAAACAGGCCATTCGGCCCAACTGGTCCATGCTGGTGTTTATGCTCCACACAAGCCTCCTCCCACCCTGCATCTTCTCACCCTATCAGCACCTCCTTCTTTTCCTTTCTCCCTCATGTGTTTATCCAGCTTCCCCTTAAACGCATCTATGATATTCGCCTCAACTACTCCTTGTGGTAGCGAGTTTCACATTCTAACCATTCTCTGGATAAAGAAGTTTCTCCTGAATTCCTTATTGGATTTATTGGTGACTATTTATAGCCCCTAGTTATCGTCTCACCCCTCTACCTGATCAAACCCTAATAGGTCAGCTCTCAATTTTCTCTTTTCTAGAGAAAAGAGCCCCAGCCTGTTCAGCCTTGCCTGATAGGTATAACCTCTCAGTTCTGGTATCATCCTTGTGAGTCTTTTTTGCACCTTCTGCAGTGCCTCTATATCCTTTTTATAATATGGAGAACAGAACTGTGCACAGTACTCCCAAGTGCGGTCTAACCAAGGTTCTATAAAAGTTTAACATAACGTCTCTCAACGATCAGCTTCAGTCGCGAGGATGAGTAATGCAACAACTCCCATTTATATAACCCCTTTAACGTAGTAAAAACGTCCCAAGGCGATTCACAGGAGCGATTATCAGACAGAATTTGACACCGAGCCACACAAGGAGATATTAGGACAGGCGACCAAAAGCTTGGTCAGAGAGGTAGGTTTTAAGGAGGGTCTTGGAGGAGAGAGAGGGAGAGATGCACTGAGGGAAAAAAGAAAGGTTAACATTTTGGACGTAGCCCTTTGTCAGAGCTGAAGAGTGTTCCAACGGGTCGAATACAAACAAAATACCAGCCTGTCTTATCTGTGCACCGATGCTGACTGACCTGCTACGTCTTTCAGAATTTTCTTTTTGATTTTGTTTCAGGAAGTGGTGACCAGCATCTGCATCAAAGTGGTTATTCATTGAACAGGAATTACTTGATACAGGGAATTGCTTGTTCACTGGGTTGAATGCCTTGTTGTGCCCGATTTGTGTGTATTTGTTTTGCTTTCCGCTTGGCAAAACGCTCTTGTGCAATTGTGTGGCTATTTGTGTGCTGCTCAGCACATCCGATCTATTCTTACTGCTCTACACGGACCAGCATTCTGTGGCAGGAAGAGATCAAGAGCCATAAGCCTTTCTGATCCAAACTGGCACAGCATCAGCTTCATCGTTGTGCAACATTGAGAGATGAGTTGCCTTTGCCAAGTGAGAATTTTTTTTGTCGTTTGACATTGTGAATTGTACAGCAGCCGTGATTTCCCAACATCAGATCAGCTAACTCAGCACAGAGCAGCGATTAAACCTACATCCTTCCTGGTCCGTATGATTTAGAATCATCGAATGATACAGCACAGAAGGAGGCCGTTCAGCCTATCATGCCGAGGACAGAGAGGTCAGGGTGGGAGTGAGACGGAGAATTAAAGTGGCAAGTGACCAGAAGCTCAGGGTCACGCTTGTGGACTGGGCGGAGGTGTTCAGCAAAGCGATCACCCCAGTCTGCGCTTGGTCTCCCCAGTGAAGAGGAGACCTCATTGTCTGCAGCGAATACAGTATCGTAAATTGAAAGAAGTACAAGTAAATCGCTGTTTCACCTGGAAGGAGTGTTTAGGGACCTGGACGGTGAGAAGGGAAGAGGTGAAGGGGCAGGTGTTGCATCTCCTGCGCTCGCACAGGAAGGTGCCGTGGGGAGGAGAGCGGGTGTTGGGGGTGATGAAAGAGTGGACCAGAGTGTCGCAGAGGGAGCGGTCCCTTCAGAATGCTGAAAGGGGAGGAGGAGAAGATGTGTTTGGTGGTGGCATCGCACTGGAGGTGGCGGAAATGGCGGAGGATGATGCGTTGAATGTGGAGGCTGGTGGGGACAAGGGGGAACCCTATCATGGTTCTGGGAGGGAGGGGAAGGGGTGAGGGCAAAAGTGCAGGAAATGGGACGGACACGATCGAGGGTCCTGTCAACCACAATGGAAGGGAATCCTTGGTTGAGGAAAAAGGAAGACATATCGGAAGCACTGGTGCGGAAGGCGGCATCGTCAGGACAGATGCGATGGAGACGGAGAAACTAGGAAAAGGGAATAGAGTCCTTACAGGAAGTGGGGTGAGAGGAAGTGTAATCAAGATGGCTGTGGGAGTTGGTGGGCTTATAGTCGATATTGGTTGACAGCCTATCCCCAGACATGGAGTTAGAGGAGCCGAGGAAGGGAAGGGAAGAGTCGGAGATGGACCATGTGAAGGTGAGGGAGGGATGGAAATTGGTTCTTTGAAACAGCTATCCAATTAGTCCCACTCCTCCAGAGCCCTGTAAATTTTTCCCCTTCAAGTATTTATCCAATTCTCTTTTGAAAGTTATTATTGAATCTGCTTCCACCGCCCTTTCAGGCAGTGCATTCCAGATCATAACAACTCAGTGAGTAAAAAAAATTCTCATGTCCCCCTCTGCTTCTTGTTCCAATTATCTTAAATCTGTGACCTCTGGTTACCGACCCTCCTGCCACTGGATGCAGTTTCTTTTTATTTACTCTATCAAAACCGCTCATAATTTTGAATACCTCTATTAAATCTCCCCTTAACATTCTTTGCCCTAAGAAAAAAAAAGAAAGGCTTGCATTTATATAGCGCCTTTCACGACCTCAGGCTGTCACAAAGTGCTTTACAGCCAATGAAGTGTAGTCACTGTTGTAATGTAGGAAACGCAACAGCCAATTTGCGCACAGCAAGATCCCACAAACAGAGGAGCTGAGGAGAAACAATCCCAACTTCTTTATTCTCTCCACATACCTGAAGTCCCTCATCCCTGGTACCATTCTAATAAATCTTCGCTGCACCCTCTCTAAGGCCTTGACATCTTTCCTAAAGTGTGACGCCCAGAATTGGACACAATACTCCAGCTGAGGCCTAACCAGTGATTTATAAAGGTTTAGCATAACTTCCACATCTGGCAATGCATTTGTACACTGAGCTATTGGGGAACTCGGATTAGACACTACTGAAAGGTAAGGGTAGGGGGGGGAGGTTATTTGTGGCCTGTTACGGTTATGGGTCTGCCACAGATACTTGCTTGGGTTCAGTGGCATGGGCACAATCTTTCATGTTCTGTGCACACAAGCTGTAGTTTTTTTTTAAATTAATTCTCGGGATTTGGGCGTCACTGGCAAAACTGGTAATTTTATTGCCTGTCCCTAGTTGCCCTGAGAAGGTGGGTCACCTTCTTGAACCATTGCATGTAGCAGTTTGATACAACTGACCTCCATGCTAGGCCACTTCAGAGGGCAATTAAGAGTCAACCACATTGGTGTGGGACTGGAGTCACATATAGGCCCAGACCGGGTAAGGACGGCAGGTTTCCTTCCCCTAAAGGGAACCGGTTGGGTTTTTATGACAATCCGACAGCTTTGTGACTTTTCCTGATACCAGCTTTTTATTTCCAGCTATTTATTTATCCCGTGATGGGGTTTGAACTTACGTCCTATTGGATTATTCATCCAGGCCTACTGGGTCACTAGTCCAGATACTTTTTGGATTGCTCTCGCAAAGAGGTATCCTGGAAGAATGGCATCAAATGGGCTGATGGACCACCTTAATCCAAACTTAGCGAGCAATCTTGTTACGTGTTCAAAGTCTCCATAGAACCACTGAAGTATACAGCACAGAAGGAGACCAAATGGCCCATTGTGTCTAGAACTAATCTCGCGGTCCTGCTCTCTCCCCTTTGAGTTGGGAACCAATTTGTCCCAAAGTTAAAACACTTTGAATCACGCCATTTGATGCTAGAGTGTGAAATTCCTCCCTCTGGTATTTAACAGATCAATTACTTATCATTATAATGAATTAATTCCTTCAGTAAAATAACAGAAGAAGGAATTTCACATGATTGCATTAGGTATTTGCATACTGGTAGGTGTCAGCCTCGGTTCAGCGGCAACACTCATTACCTCTGAGTCATGAAGCTCATAGGTTCAAACTCTCCTTCAGTGACTTGAACACATAATCCAGGCTGACACTTCAATACAGTACCCAGGGAGTGCTGCACTGTTGGAGGTGCAGCCTTTTGGATGAGATGTTAAATCAAAGGCCCCGCCTGCCTTCTTAGGTGAACGTAAAAGATCCCACGGCATTATTTGTAGAAGAGCAGGGGAGTCCTGGCCAACATTTATCCCTCAACCAACATCACTAAGAAAAACATTCTCATTTATCTCATTGCTGTTTGTGGGATCTTGCTGTGCGCAAATTGGCTGCCGCGTTTCCTACATTACAACAGTGACTGCATTTGAAAAGCACTTAATTGGCTGTGAATGTCCTGAGGTCGTGAAAGGTTCTATATAAATGCAAGTTCTTCCTTTCTTTACCTCTGCATATTATTTTAATGCCTTTGAATGTACTTTTATTTCTAACTAATGCACGCCGTGATGCTTTTAAGCCGTTAAATTAATTTTCTCCTCGTTTTCCTGTCTCCAGATCTCCCAGCTCCAAACAGCATAACCATGCTGCGAGACAGGGCAGTACACCAATCCCCAACGTTACCACCACCCTCCCACGTGGATACTGTAGTGTAGTGGCTATGTTTCTTGGACGTGTAATCCAGAGTTCAAATCCCACCATGGCAGTTTAAGAATTTGAATTCATTTTAAAAATCTGGAAATAGAAAACTGGTGTCTGTAAAAGTGAGCGTGAAGCTGTCGGATTGTCATAAAAACCCAACTGGTTCACTACTGTCCTTTAGGGAAGGAAACCTGCCGTCCTTACCCGGTCTGGGCCTATATGTGACTCCACTCCCACACCAATGTGGTTGACTCTGAAGTGGCCTAGCCCCCTCAGTTGTATCAAACTGCTACACCTCATTGAATCATAGAATGATACAGCATAGAAGGAGGCCAATCAGCCCATCATGCCCGTGCCGGCTCTTTGAAAGAGCTATCCATTTAGTCCCATTCCCCTGCTCTTTCCCCGTAGCCCTGCAAACTTTTCCCCTTCAAGTATTTATCCAATTCCCTTTCGAAAGTTATTATTGAATCTGCTTCCACCGCCCTTTCAGGCAGCGCATTCCAGATCGTAACAACTGGCTGCTTAAAAATATCTCTCCTCATTTCGTCTCTGGTTCTTTTGCCAATTATCTGCAGGGAGTTCAAGAAGAAGGCCCATCACCACCTTCTCAAGGGCAACTAGGGATGGGCAATAAATGCCGGCCTCGCCAGTGATGTCCACATTCCGAGAATGAATTTTTTTTTAAAAGCCTTTGGCCAATACCACTCTACAACTGTAGGAGGGCAGCCTGCTCTGGCTCTCTGGGAAAGCAACTCGACTCTGAATTTGCTTAAATTGGGTCGATACTTAGAAGAATAAAAACGTAACCTGTTCTACCTGTAACTGAATCCGTATTTTGACTAACAGCAGGGCGCAGCTCGAGACAGCTGCAGAGCAGTCAACCAAATAACAATCACTCCCAAAATGCATCTGAAACAAGGGCTGGAAACACTCAGAAGGTTCAGTCAGCATCTGTGGAGAGAACAGACGAGTTAATGTTCCAAAGCCTGAAGCCTCAGCTTGCCCGTAAACTTGAGCTTATCCAAGACTCTGCTGCCTGTATCCTAACTCGAACACCAAGTCCCGTTCACCCATCACCCACTGTGCTCACTGAACTACGTTGGTTCCTGGTCCGGCAATGCCTCAAATTTAAAATTCCCATCCTTGATTTCAAATCCCTCCATGGCCTCGCCCCCTCCCTATCTCTGTAACCTCCTCCAGCCCCTACAACCCTCCGAGATCTCTGCGCTCCTCCAATTCTGGCCTCTTGCGCAACCCTGATTTTCATCGCTCCACCATTGCCTTCAGCTCTTCCTTTGGGAGCCACATAAGGAGATATGAGGACAGGTGACCAAAAGCTTGGTCAAACAGGTAGATTTTAAGGTGCGACTTAAATGAGGAGGACCAAAGAGGGTCAGGGAGGGAATTCCAGAGATTAGAGCCTAGGCAGCTGAAGGCACGGCCGCCAATGGCAGAGAGAAGGAAGTCAGGGATGCGCAAGAGGCCAGAATTGGAGGAGCGCAGAGATCTCGGAGGGTTGTAGGGCTGGAGGAGGTTACAGAGATAGGGAGGGGTGAGACCAGGGAGGGATTTAAACACGAGGATGAGAATTTCAAACTTGAGCCTTCCAGGACCCGGAGCCAATGTAGGTCAGCGAGCACAGGGGTGATGGGTGAACGGGACTTGGTGCGAGTTAGGGTACGGGCAGCAGAGTTTTGGAGCAGCTCAAGTTTATGGAGGGTGGAAGAAGAGAGGCCCACCACCTCGCAACTCCACTTGAAAGCAGCGAGCGCAGGGATTGACGTTGACCCTGACACAATCCTAGTCATTTGGCTTCATGCCACACCACATGGCAAGCTTGGCAGTGCTACCCTTCTGGGAAATACAGGAGCTTTAGCCTTTCCAATGAAACGGTGACGTGAGTTAGACATGACGTAATGTTACATCACTGTGCAGAGAATAATATGAGACCAGAAAAGCAATGCAGACTTGAAATGTAACAAATGCTCCTGGCCTGGGTTACGGTGTGCAAGCCATGTGCTTTGCAGAGATCACATTCCTTTGCTAACCTTGCATTCCTATTTATAGCTATCATGACTGAATATTATTCTAAGAAATGGAATTCATATAATGCAGAACAGTTCCTCATAGTCCAAGCCCTATGTCACCACTACCCTTTCTTCACAGCTCCCCCTTGTTATTGTTTGTGGACAATTCTCTGACAAGTTGCTGCTTTCAGGGTGTTGCTGGCTTCTAGCTTTTCCTCATGGCCATCAGCCAGCACCGCACCAGCAAAAGCACCTGCAACTTTTGCGTAAGACTGGGTTTACAACACAGCCTCGTATCCTGTGGAAGTGATTAAACATATGAGCACACACTCCCACAGCATTTGCTGGCTCCCGGCTCTGCCTGCAATCTTCCCACGAGGGGGAATTTTTATGTTGTAGGAAAGAGAATGTGTTTTTTTTCCACACACAAAATGATTTTTTGATTTTTTTTTTTGACAAACGGTTTCCTGTGAAATTCTCTGTGTTTCTTTTTAAATCCTTGCAACAGATATGCAGTTAATCGTTGCTCAGGGAATGACTATAAGATGTTACTCATGTATTGAGAATATTTACTGGATGAGCAGGAAGCGCCTCTTTTAAAGAGGGCCCTGTTTTCATGAACGTGTTTCAGAAACTCTTTTAGCTTGTATTTTTTTTTGGGGGGGGGAGTTGTGGGGGGGGGGTGGGGGCGGTGAGCCGCAGGAGTTCGGCCCGTGTCATAGTTGTCATGGTGACGTTATGCGATGAAGCATTTCGGGGCGATTTACACTGTCAGGTCACGAGCTTGTGAACATGAAGAATGTTCACCGTGGCCCCAAAATTCTGGGATCCCTGCCCTGCCGCTGGGAAAAGTGGTCTAGTGGGATTGGCGGCTGTCCGTGTTTGTTGACCTTGAACCCCGTACCAAAATCGCAGGAATGGGGTCATTTAAATAGTAAGGGCGAATGGCCCATCCCTGTAAAGAAAGAAAGACTTGCATTTATATAGCGCCTTTCACCACCTAAGAACAACAACCATTAAAATAAAATCCACAGTGTTCCTCACGTTCACTCCGCCCCCCACCCCCCGACCGGTCATCTTCGAATTTGATTTTTGATGAAGTAAAAACAAAGTTACCAGCAGACTATTGTAGGGGAAAGTACAGTTCACCTCACGGCATGTTTCCTGGTCTAAAGTCCAGCACTTGCCAGCTTTCTGTTGGGCTGAACTCCTGGGATTTTCCAGCTTGGACCCGATGAGTCAATCATGGGAATCTCCCATTCTATACAGGGCCTGATGCTGGGAGCTCACCAAGGAGAGTAAAGGCCCGCTGGAAGGCCTTACTACATTAAAGGCGCTACATAAATGCACGCCGTTGTTGTTGTTGTTGTTGTTGACGTCATTTAAAGGCATGTAGCCTCTTAAAGGTAAATGGCTGCATATGGGGCCAAAAATTGTTTCAGCCTTTCTTCAACCTGTAATTGTTTGCCTTGCGGCTAAAAGTTCTCCCATCCCATTCCTTATTCTTACTCTCACACTGACAGATTGTTATGGGGGAAAAGTACACTGTACCCCATTCCCGGAGTATACCCTGGCACTGATAGATTGCAATAGGGGTAAGTATTCCTCATTTTTTATGCTTCCCCAAGTGATAGGGGTCAGTACGCCATTTCTTGTGCTGTTTTTTTTATTCATTCATGGGATGTGGGCGTCGCTGGCGAGGCCGGCATTTATTGCCCATCCCTAATTGCCCTCGAGAAGGTGGTGAGCCACCTTCTTGAACCGCTGCAGTCCGTGTGGTGACTGTTCTCCCACCGTGCTGTTAGGAAGGGAGTTCCAGGATTTTGACCCAGCGACGATGAAGGAACGGCGATATATTTCCAAGTCGGGATGGTGTGTGACTTGGAGGGAAACGTGCAGGTGGTGTTGTTCCCATGTGCCTGCTGCTCTTGTCCTTCTAGGTGGTAGAGGTCGCGGGTTTGGGAGGTGCTGTTGAAGAAGCTTTGGCGAGTTGCTGCAATACATCCTGTAGATGGTACACACTGCAGCCACGGTGCGCAAATGGTGAAGGGAGTGAATGTTTAGGGTGGTGGATGGGGTGCCAATCAAGCGGGCTGCTTTGTCCTGGATGGTGTTCCTGGCAGTGACGCACTGATGTTGGTGCAGTGTATACTACTACACCTATCCCTGTACTAAAGGATTAATTTGATTAAAAAGTTCTACCTCTGAGACTTTTACAGAAGGTTAAGGTTCATAAAATAAACAATGAACAGCAACTGATGGTCACTGAAGGGTATAGTTTGCTCATCATTGGGAATGGCTGGACCAGCAACAAAATGGGCAAGTGGGCCTGGAAAATTGGGACTTACAATACTGCAGAGGCCTGGCCTGCATCATACGCTGGGCTAATTTATGCCTCACATCGTCTCAGCTGGGGTTTTGTGCCCAATTCTGAGCACCACACTTTTTGAAGGATGCCACGGCCTTGGGGAGGGTGCAGAGGAGATTTACTAGAATGGTACCAGGGATGAGGCACTTCAGTTATATGGAGAGATTAGAGAAGCTGGGATTGTTCTCCTGAGAGCAGAGAAGGTCAAGGGGAGATTTAATAGAGGTGATCAAAATTATGAAGGGTTTTGATAAAAGTAAATAGGGAGAAACTGTTTCCACTGGCAGGAGGGCCGGTAACCAGAGGAGACAGATTTAAGGTAATTGGCAAAAGAGCCAGAGGGGAGATGAGGAGAAATTTTTACATGCCGCTAATTGTTATGATCTGGAATGCACTGGGATGTGGGCGTCGCTGGCGAAGCCAGCATTTATTGCCCATCCCTAATTGCCCTTGAGAAGGTGGCGGTGAGCCGCCTTCTTGAACCGCTGCAGTCCGTGTGGTGAAGGTTCTCCCACAATGCTGTTAGGAAGGGAGTTCCAGGATTTCGATAGTAACCATTCAATAGTGACTTTCAAAAGGGAATCGGATAAATACTTGGAAAGGAAAAATTTGCAGGGCTATGGGGAAAGACCAGGTTTGGGGGTGGGTAGTGGGACTAATTGGATAGTTCTTTCAAAGAGCCGGCACAAGTGTGATGGGCCGAGTGGCCCCCTTCTGTGCTGTAAGGTTCTGTGATTACTGACCATACACTGAAGGCGTCCATAAGTGACGACATATGTCAACAAGTTTAATCAAGGGAGGCACTTCAAGGGCATTGGAGCATTAGTCAAATCAGATTATTTAATGTAATGCTCTGACACTCCTCGCTAAGAAAATTGCGAGCAGGTTTATGTACCATAACGTCATGAGGGCAGTGAGGCAATGCGGAGAGTCACGTCACCACTCAAGTTTCCTTTTATCATTCACAAATTTAAGGTGATAGTCTGACACATGAGCCAATACCATCACTAATTGCACCATTGTGTATTTCACCACTGCAATGCTGCCCTTTCAAAGCTAGAATGTCATTGGAGACGCAAAGAAACTGAGACACTGGAGCCCGTCCAAATTGGGGTGTGATCCAGGTGCAGCCCACGCTAAAGAGGACCATGGCAAATCGGTCCGCCGGCTTCATTGGAAAAGCTGCGGGCGCCAATCGCAGCCTACGGCCGGCAACCCTCAAGGATTGTCCTGAAGTCTCCAGGAACTAAAGATTAATCTCCTGGACACTGCTGCCAGCAAAACACCCAGGGGGAGAAAAATAATTTTAAAATTGTCTGCGTGTGTTTTCTCTTTGAACACTTTTGTTTATTAGATATGGAAATATTGGAGATGGGGAGAAAAAAAAAGGATGCTGGACTGGGTGGAGGTGGGACGTCATGTGATGAAACCTCCAGAAATAAGTCCAACCAGGGTTGGCAACCCTATTGTGGCCTCAGAGGCAGCTCTGGGGAAAGGAGTGAAATTGGCCAGCTTATGGTGAGGGGGAGACACCCGGGTGGGGATGGGGGTGAGGGTCAAGCGGGGCCCCAGCAGCAACCCACAGTTTTAATGCAAAGCCAAGAAGAGCTCCTCCTGTCCCTCCTGGCTCCACATTCAGGTAAGTGGTGAATTTTTTTTTTTAAATACTTACCTGTTTTTGCTGGCGGCCTCCAGCTGTCCCCTTAAAGGCCACGGGTCTGGCTGCTTCCCGCCTGAGAAAACTGATCCACTCCAGCGTGGCGCAGGCTGGGGTCAGTCGGGAAACAATTTCGCGAAAGGTCGGCCTGAAGTTGGGTTTATGCCCCCGATTTGCACGGGCAACGGGCCACCAGCCAGTTTCAGGAGGCCGCCCTAACCAACAGAGACATGGGAACATAGGAACAGGAGGAGGCCATTCAGCCCCTCGAGTCTGTTCCCCCGTTCAATTAGGTCATGGCTGATCTGTACCTTAACTCCATCTACCCGTCTTGGTTCTGTAACCCTTAATACCCTCGCCAAAAAAAAATCTATCAATCTCAATTTTGAAATTTTCAATTGACCCCCAGCCTCAACAGCTTTTTTTTGGGGGGGAGAGAGTTCCAGATTTCCACTCCCCTTTGTGTGAAGAAGTGCTTCCTGACATCACCCCTGAACAGCGTAGCTCCAATTTTAAGGTTATGCCCCCTTGTTCTGGACTCCCCCCACCAGAGGGAATAGTTTCTCTCTATCTACCCTATTGAATCCTTAAATCATCTTAAACACCTTAATTAGATCACTCCTTAATCTTCTATACTCAAGGGAATACAAGCCTAGTCTATGCAACCTGTCCTCATAATTTAACCCTTTTAGCCCCGGCACTCATGTGCCACACGCCATATTGGACCCTTCAATGCTTCCTGGTGTTTACCTTCCCCCCGCCGTCCGCCACCACCCCCCCGCAACCCCGACTAATCTCTGCAAATTCAGCTCTAACTTGTCTGCCATTCTAGCTTCTGGATCAAATCTTATGGAGGCCTGGGAGGGAGACCAAGGACCAGATAACAGAGGAGAAATGGAGAGAAGTAGAGCAGGTCTTCACAACAAGGACAGATATTTCTGTGCTTTGCAGGAAGCTGAGGGGCACCTCAGTGGGGCTGAAGGGATCATTTGGAGCCTGGTGGTGGAAGTCCTCCTGTACCTGAAGCTTTGGTTGCAGATGGACAATATGATCGTGTCAAAGGCCCCGTGCTTCCATAGGAGCTAGGGGGACACGTCTGCAAAACAGTATGGCATCAGTTTTTGGAAATGTAGTTCACTCTTGGCCCTCAGTTCTGACATTATCCTCAGAATCTCAATGTTGAGGAGTGGTACTACAAAAAGCCACAAGTGACAAGGGTCCACAGGCCTGAGGGGCTAGTTCTCTGTGGACATGTTCCAGTGTCAAGTCCATCCTGTTGTCCAGCTCTAGGAGGGATCTGAGGACATCTTGGACCATGAGAGAGAGCCATGGTTGGTTTATCTTCAGGCTTTCGGGGATACCGAAGATCTAGATATCATTGTGGTGCCTCTAGTTATTGAGGTCTTCTGCCTTTGCAACCATTTCCATCCCCTCCATCATCGAGAGATCATTAGGGCTTGCTATGCTGCTACTTTATCACCACCTCCAAGGACGCAGGTCTCTAGATCCTTTGTCCATGTTCTGTCTGGGAGTTTGTCCAATGGAGGTGCTCAAGGAGCCCAGTACCTGGATGGTGGACGGGAAATTTCCAAGGCATCTTCGGATTTCCGTTTATTGGTCATCTGCAGACTTTGGCTCTTTGGCTGGGTGCCGATTCTGTCACTGTTTTTAGGGCAAATCCAGTGAATTGTTGAGTTTAGCGCAGGGAGCGCGAGTTGCTGCCCAGGTACCACAGTTTGGCGTGACGGTGAGGGGGGGGGAGGAGGATTTTCTGGGTACCGGCTGGTGGTGGGGGAGCTTCCCTGTCACCAGCACACACTCGGTACCCACTGCCGGTGCGTTCTTCGTTCCCCGTCTCCAGCGCGTGGTCGGAAAGTTACCCCCAGGAAATTCAGGGCCAGGACGCTCCCCCTCACCGGAATTCTCACCCTCATGCTCAAATCCCTCCATGATCTCGCCCCCTCCCTATCTTCATAATCTCTTCCAGCCCTACAACCCTCCGAGATCTCTGCGCTCCTCCAATTCTAGGCTCTTGCACATCCCCGATTTTCATCGTCCCTCCATTGGCGGCCGTGCCTTCAGCTGCCGAGGACCTAAACTCTGGAATTCCCTCCCTAAACCTCTCCGCCTCTCTACCTCTCTCTCCTCCTATAAGACACTCCTTAAAGGCCTACCTCACCCGTCCTAATAGTTCTTTATGTGGCTCAGTATCAAGTTTAGTCTGATTACACACCTGTGAAGCGCCTTGGGACATTTTATTACATTAAAGGCGCTCTTTAGATGCAAGTTGTTCTTGTTCAAATGTCGCAGAAACCCCATTTGTGCGGAGTGGGAGCAGCTCTGACGAAATTTCCCCACCACAGTTTCCAATCCCAACCACATATTGTCAAGCCAATGATTTAGGATCATAGAATCATACAGCACAGAAAGAGGCCACTCAGCCCATTGTGCCCATGCCAGCTCTTTGAAAGAAGTATCCAATTAGTCCCACTCCCCCTGGTCTTTCCCCACAGCCCTGCAAATTTGTCCTTTTTCAGGTACATATCCCGATTCCCCTTGAAACAAACTTCAACCAAAAAAAAAAACCATCTACGAGGAAAAAAATAATTAGAGCTTTGCAGAGTAACTACTAAATATAGCAATCTACGCTAATGTGTGCAGTTAAATGCAAATCTCAGCCAAGAAACAGTCTTATCCGAGTCCGACCAGTTCCAACAGGTTGGATCATAAAGGAACTCCCCTGAAATTATATTTTCAGGCAGTAGAGGAGACAATGCACACAATTTCACGGCCTGCTACTGAAAAGAGGCAGGAACCTGATTAATTTTAAGGGCCGATTTTCCACATCTCGCATCCCATGCACGGGTTGGGGGGCAAAGCCTTTATGGTCCGAAGGTGCTTCGCAGGAGCATAAATCAGACAAGCATTGTCACCGAGCCGAAGAAGGAGACATTAGGACAGGTGACCAAAAAAGTTTGGTCAAAGAGGTAGGTTTTAATCCCAGTCACTTACAGCAGTACGGTATCCAGGGCGTGATTGACGGGGTGAATTACCCATTCATCTCCATTCTGGCCATGAATGGTGATGTCACTGAATGCAGCCCTCACCACTAGCGGTATATCTCGCGCGCTGGCCGGTAGAAGGGGACTGGAAATGCGGTGCAGGCCAACTACCCCTGCAGGACCACCAGCCCAGAACGGGGCAAAGGTAGGCCCCCCTTTAGAAGGGGGCCGAAAGTAAGAATTCTCCACAAAACCCTGGGGTTCCAGGTGAAGTCCCAGACCTGGAGCTCCCCGGTGGGCTCCACACTCATCAGCCGGGAAGATGGGTACGCATCTTCCCCCTCCTCCCGGCTGCGATCCCTCTGACGTAGGTGAGCTTATTCGGGACGGACAGAGTTTGCACCCAAACCACCAGGCCGCGTGGAATCTGGCAGAGGAGGCCAGGACGCAGCCTAAGCCGTGGTCCTCCCGTCGCACTCCTGCCCGGCTTACAGTAGGAATGTGGCCCTAACACCCACAGAAATTCAAGGGGACCCGAATCTTTGCAGTTGCTGTTGAATTTCACACACGAGGCGTAGTGTTAAATGAAACTGGTTTCTACCAGTAGTTGCACTTCTGCTTGATTCCCCTTGTACGTTATTTGCCTCCTCCCACTTTAGGTTTCCCAAAACCAAACACCACAATCCATCCACCAGAGTAGGGCTGGCAACCTCTGCTGATGTCACTCCCCATGCGGTCACCATGAGCCCTTTTTGAGGGAGGAGAGGGAACTAACTCACTTTTGTTGACCGGAGGTTATTGGCTCAGTACAAAGAGGAGAAGAGTCAATTCTCTCTTAACTCTCAATTCGCTTTATTCACGTCGTTAGATCATATACATACAGCTTATACGTCTGGTTAGATACAAACATGCAGTTTGCACCAGGTTATACAGTTTTATACCCAAACTAGGATCTAAACGCACACCCACTAGGTTTCTCTGACACTCCCTGAGTGGTCACAGAATATAAGGGATAATACCCGAAAAGGAGAGCTGACGCTGGCCAGGCGTTCCGTTCTCTCTCTCTCTCGACGTCGTCTCTACGTCCCTGACGTAGGTTCTTCCACTTCTGCGATGGTTGGTCTCCGGAGTCTTCGCTCTGGCTCCACGCCCGAGATTCTTCATTCTTATTCCGAATCTTATCTCTTCAAGCTGTGCTCTCTCTCTCTCTCTCCCGTTGGTTTAGGCTTGCTCGCCTAGTCTGTGTCTTCTTCTCATTGGCTCTGTCCCAAGGACTTAGGTAGCATTACCTCATTACTCCTTTTCTAAATAAGGACTTGTGTCTTATCACATCTCCTTTGTCTTTCACAAAACTTAGCTAATTCAAACCGGTTCCAGCCAGCTCAGGCCAGCGACTGAACTCAGGTTACTTCAGTTGAAAAGTAGCTTTTGCCTGTGTGTCAGCAGTTCGGAATCTCAGGTTACTTCAGCCCCTGGCCAACACTTTCCAGTTTTACCTCCCTACAATGAGAGGTTTGTTTTCCCACACTGGCACAAGTGAGAACGGGAATTCACCGCTCTGGTATCCGAGCTGGGTGGGGGATGAGGGGAATTGTAAGCCAACACTCTATGGCAAAGGGTCGAGATGCACTAACGCACAATGTATCTGCTTGTCATCAGATCCTTACTTACCCAGCCTATGTCTATTCCCCACCATTTATAAAGAAAGGAAGCATTTTTTTTAGCACCCTTCATAGAAACATAGAAAATAGGAGTAGGAGTAGGCCATTCAAGCCTGCTCCGCCATTCAGTATGATCACGGCTGATCCTCTATCTCAATACCATATTTCCGCTCCTTTCCCCATACCCCTTGATGCCTTTTGTGTCTAGAAATCTATCCAGCTCCTTCTTAAATATATTCGGTGACTTGGCCTCCACAGCCTTTTGTGGTAGAGAATTCCACAGGTTCACCACCCTCTGAGTGAAGAAATTTCTCCTCATCTCAGTCCTAAATGTCCTATCCCGTATCCTGAGACTGTAAACCCCCCCCCCCCGCAGCCAGGGGAAACATCCTCCCTGTCTAGCCCTGTCAGAATTTTATATGTTTCAATGTCCCAAAGCTCTTCACAGCCAATGAAGTATAGTCACTGCTGTAAAGTAGGGAAACACAGAAGACACTTTGCACACCAGCAATGTGATACTGACCAGATAATCTGTTTTAGTGATGTTAGTTGAAGGGTAAATATTGGCCAGGAGAACTCCCCTGCTCTATCCTTTTGAAATAGTGCCATGGGATCTTTTACATCCAACCTAAGAGGGCTGATGGGACTATACTTTAATGTCTCACCTCAGTATTACACTGGGAGCATCAGCCTAGATTTTGTGCTTAAACACTCCTGGGAGTGGGACCTGAACCCAGGACCTTCTGAGTCAGAGACAAGAGTTCTACCCACTGAGCCACAGCTGACACTAGCAGCTGGAGGACCCGTTGGCTCTGTTCCAGTCGCAAATCGCTTGCGCTGCTTGACTGCGCTGATTCGCGGGAGATTATGTTAATTCGTTCTTACGGAAACCTGGGCGCAATTTTCCGATTGCGCCCATGGAGCCAACTCCAGGCCCCTGTGGATTGCTCCAATGAGGTGGATTTAAGATGTGTCGTTTTGAATCAAGGCTTGAGGCTGACAGGAAAGGGGACGTTTCCTCAACAAAATCAAGTGTCTTTCCCAACATCCACTGAAAAGGAAATACTTTAATTCCTTCCAGTGTAGCCCTGGTTTTCTCAGAAGCCGCTGTTTCCTTGAGCCTGTCAGCAGAGTTTCCTGTCTGTTTGCAGAATGGCCGGCCTCTGAGCATTTCACCGTGCTGGACGAGAAGCTTCCTCTTTGTTTTCTCAGTACTTTCACATCATCTCTTTTTGCGTCATCGCTCACAGAATGATTCAATGTCCCCTCCCACAGCGTGTACAATTAGCAATACCTCACGGGAAGAGCTTCAGCACAGGAAGCATAATTACTTCACTAATCACCTCAACGTGTGACAGGACTCTTATATTCCATTATTGCGTTTATATGTGTTTGCGTGTGGGTCTATATTTGTGCGTTTCTGGTTTTGTTTGTCCGCACATGTCTGTGTGTGTGTGTCTGTCTTTCTTTTTATGTTTGTGCTTGCCTGCATGTGTATGTGCGTGTGCGTGTGCGTACGTATGTGAGCATGTGTGTGCACAGGTGTGTGTATACGTGTGTCTGACTCACACACAACAGGGTGAGTTTTATACATTTTATATGGCAGCAGAGTTTATATACAAGTGTTCTTTATTAACCAATGCAGCTTAAACATCAGTGTGTCTTGTACCTTACACACATCAGTACACTTCATTGCTGCACGTTGACGAGCTGGACTCAGTACTGTGTCCTGTTTGACCCCAGCGTACAGCCTCTGTTCTTAGGCGGTTTTGCCTCTGCTTTCACCAGTCCGTGACTAATTTCTCGATTTCTCTGACACCGGCCTGTGGTTTTACGGAATGCTGAAAAATGAACAACATATTTATCCCATTCCCTCCCTGTTAGTCATCGAGGAATAATATACATGAGTTAACACTAATTAAACAAGAATTAAATGTCGTCGTTTTTGCGGCAGTGCGCAGTGGTTTTTTGCGGTAAAAGGTGCAGTGCCTTTAATGGGAGCCGTTTGCCATCGGTCGGAGAAGCTCAGTGTGGCAGCACACCTGCCAGGGACGGGCGGGGCGATTACCACACACTGGCAGGCTGTGGCTTTCCGAAGTCGCTATGAAAGGCGACGGATCACCAGCAGGATAGCAATCGATGCAACAAAACAAACAGGGCTGTTTGTGATTTCCCATCTGCTGATGTAACGGGGGGGGGGGGGTGTTTTAACCCACGATGGGTGGAAGAGGGGGGAGGTGGGGGGTTAAATTGGTAAAAATGTGAAACCCGACCCCAACACACCGCAAACGCGTCTACTTCCGGGGTGGGTTTTGGGGGCGGCTGAGTAACTGGCTCTGGAGAGGAGGGTCACTGATTATAATATTTAAATGAGGCTCCGTTGCTCAGATTTTGGGGGTTATTTGAAATTAACGGCTGCAGGCCGGGTTTCCCAGGGCTCGGGAAACCTGGCAGCTAAAGGGGAGGCGGGAATGGCCGGATCCAACAGGTTAAGTGCCTTTCCAGCACTGATTGTGGGCCAGGAAGTGCTTTCCCCCCCCACCCCCCGGGCCCCTCAAGCAAATCTTCTGCTGCGATCAGCCTCCCCCCCCCTCCCCCCCGCCACGCCCGCGATCGGCCTTCCCCCCCCCCCCCACCCCAGCCCGCGATCTCTCCCTCCCTCCCTCCCTCCTCGTTGCAGCGTTCCGAGCCCTCCCTCCCCACTACTACCGGCCCCCCCGATCCACTCCGATTGCCGAGGGCCATCCCCAGCGCTCCCCGGCTGCGGCCTTCTACCGCAGGCTTTCCCGCCCGGCAGCCGGCCCAGATTGAGAGGCTGGTCCGGCTGCCGGGCCGGAACCGGCGTTAAATTCGGCAGGCCCTCCGCCTTCCCGGGGTTTCCGGGTTTCCCGGCCTCAGACGCACCCGCCCGCTCCCTCCCCCCAAATATCGGGGCCGACGTGTTTAGCAACAGACCGCAAGTGTTCGCCATTGGAACAAAGCCCAGTATCGTGGCCCAGTAACATATCTTGTGAGACTTGCTATTGAGCCCGATAGTCATTGTAATACGCCATCGCTTTATCCACTCCTGGCGGTTTCCTTCGCTCCCCTTTGACTCTTGGGGCTTGCCCCACAGCTCTCCTCTGGTGGCCACTGTTTGTTTGTGAATCTTGACCGTGAGTGTCGGTCGGCTATTCGACCACGGGGGCATCACAGCTGTCCCCAGCCGACAGCTAAAGCTGGGAGGACGGAGACTGACGATTGGCTTAGCAACGGAGGTTTTACAACTATCGTAAATTGAGTCGACAAGGCTGTTCTTTTTTTGGCTCCGCACCTCTAAAAATCACAATAAAAGAGGGTCGAATTAAAACCGGGAACGTGGGAGATGAAAACCAAACAACGAGGAAATGTAGCATAATGACTGCTAAAGTGGAGGGATTCAGAGATTGTGGTAATGCAACAACAACCTGCATTTATATAGCGCCTTTAACCGAATAAAACGTCCCAAGGCGCTTCACAGGAGCGATTATCAAACAAAATCTGACACCGAGCCACATAAGGAGACATTAGGGCATGTGACCAAAAGCTTGATCGAAGAGGTAGCTTATAAGGAGGATCTTAAAGGAGGGGAGAGAGGCGGAGAGGTTTAGGGAGGGAATTCCAGAGCCGAGGGCCCAGGCAGCCGAAGGCACGGCCGCCAATGGAGGAGCGATGAAAACCGGGGATGCGCAAGAGGCCAGAAATGGTGGAGCGCAGAGATCTCGGAGGGTTGTAGGGCCGGAGGAGGTTACAGAGATAGGGAGGGGGCGAGGCCATGGAGGGATTTGAAAACAAGAATGGGATTTTATAATTGAGGAGTTGCCGGACCCCCGGGAGCCAATGTCGGTCAGCGAGCACAGGGGGTGATGGGTGAAGGGGACTTGGTGCGAGTTAGGATACGGGCAGCAGAGTTTTGGATGAGCTCAAGTTTACGGGGGGGTGGAAGGTGGGAGGCCGGCCAGGAGAGCATTGGGATACTGAGGTTTAAAAGAATGAGACGATGAGGGTATTCGTGTTAATAACTGAATATCAATGGTTAGGGGGCAACAGCTTTAACATTGTGCATTTTATTTTCTTGGTGAAGCTATTATTAATAGAACTTTAGTAAACTTCACTACCGTCCTCACTTAACACCACAATGATGGATTGCCTCCTGTGCCATTTACCCTCTTAAGCCAACCAGCTATCCGATTTCAATGCGCCATCACTATTACCAATCAAGGGAGTGCGAGCTTAGATCATTGGCACCAGGTCATTGTATAACTGGGTATAACACGGAGTAAGTGGGAGAAGTGGGGCTCAAATATGAGTTCAAATCCTCAAATGGGGTGTGCATTCAATTCACAACGTGGCAGTTTTAGAATTTTTTTAAAACCTGGAAATAAAAAGCTGGTTATCAGTAAAAGTGACCGTGAAGCTGTCAGATTGTCGTAAAAATACCAGCTGGTTCACTACTATCCCCATAGGGAAGGAAACCTGCCGTCCTTACCCGGTCTGGCTTATATGTGACTCCACTTGGAGGAAGCACTGAGGGTAGCAAGGGCACAGAATGTACTCTGGGTGGGGACTTCAATGTCCATCACCAAGAGTGGCTCGGTAGCACCACTACTGACCGAGCTGGCTGAGTCCTGAAGGACATAGCTGCCAGACTGGGCCTGCAGCAGGTGGTGAGTGAACCAACACGAGGGAAAAACTTACTTGACCTCGTCCTCACCAATCTACCTGTCGCAAATGCATCTGTCCATGACAGTATTGGTAGGAGTGACCACCGCACAGTCCTCGTGGAGACGAAGTCCCGTCTTCGCACGGAGGACACCATCCAACGTGTTGTGTGGCACTACCACCGTGCTAAATGGGATAGATTCAGATCAGATCTAGCAGCTCAAAACTGGGCATCCATGAGGCACTATGGGCCATCAGCAGCAGCAGAATTGTATTCCAGCACAATCTGTAACCTCATGGCCCTGCATATTCCTCAATCTACCATTACCAACAAGCCAGGGGATCAACCCTGGTTCGATGAGGAGTGCAGAACAGAATGCCAGGAGCAGCACCAGGCGTACCTAAAAATGAGGTGCCAACCTGATGAAGCTGCAACTCAGGACTACATGGATGCTAAACAGCGGAAGCAACATGCTATAGACAGAGCTAAGCGATTCCACAACCAACGGATTAGATCAAAGCTCTGCAGTCCTGCCACATCCAGTCGTGAACGGTGGTGGATAATTAAACAACTAACGGGAGGAGGAGGCTCTGCAAACATCCCCATCCTCAATGATGGTGGAGTCCAGCACGTGAGTGCAAAAGACAACGCTGAAGCGTTTGCAACCATCTTCAGCCAGAAGTGCCGAGTGGATGATCCATCTCAGCCTCCACCCGATATCCCCACCATCACAGAAGCCAGTCTCCAGCCAATTCGATTCACTCCACGTGATATCAAGAAACGGCTGAGTGCACTGGATACAGCAAAGGCTATGGGCCCCGACAACATCCCAGCTGTATTGCTGAAGACTTGTGCTCCAGAACTAGCTGCGCCTCTAGCCAAGCCGTTCCAGTACAGCTACAACACTGGCATCTACCCCACAATGTGGAAAATTGCCCAGGTATGTCCTGTCCACAAAAAGCAGGACAAATCCAATCCAGCCAATTACTGCCCCATCAGTCTACTCTCAATCATCAGCAAAGTGATGGAAGGTGTCGTTGACAGTGCTATCAAGCAGCACTTACTCACCAATAACCTGCTCACCGATGCTCAGTTTGGGTTCCGCCAGGACCACTCGGCTCCAGACCTCATTACAGCCTTGGTCCAAACATGGACAAAAGAGCTGAATTCCAGAGGTGAGGTGAGAATGACTGCCCTTGACATCAAGGCAGCATTTGACCGAGTGTGACACCAAGGAGCCCTAGTAAAATTGAAGTCAATGGGAATCAGGGGGAAAACTCTCCAGTGGCTGGAGTCATACCTAGCACAAAGGAAGATGGTAGTGGTTGTTGGGGGCCAATCATCTCAGCCTCATGGCATTGCTGCAGGAGTTTCTCAGGGCAGTGTCCTCGGCCCAACCATCTTCAGCTGCTTCATCAATGACCTTCCCTCCATCATAAGGTCAGAAATTGGGATGTTCGTTGATGATTGCACAGTGTTCAGTTCCATTCGCAACCCCTCAAATAATGAAGCAATCCGAGCCCGCATGCAGCAAGACCTGGACAACATCTAGGCTTGGGCTCATAAGTGGCAAGTAACATTCGCGCCAGACAAGTGCCAGGCAATGACCATCTCCAACAAGAGAGAGTCTAACCACCTCCCCCTGACATTCAACGACATTACCATCGCCGAATCCCCCACCATCAACATCCTGGGGTCACCATTGACCAGAAACTTAACTGGACCAGCCATATAAATACTGTGGCTACAAGAGCAGGTCAGAGGCTGGATATTCTGCGGCGAGTGACTCACCTCCTGACTCCCCAAAGCCTTTCCACCATCCACAAGGCACAAGTCAGGAGTGTGATGGAATACTCTCCACTTGCTTGGATGAGTGCAGCTCCAACAACACTCAAGAAGCTCGACACCATCCAGGACAAAGCAGCCCGCTTGATTGGCACCCCGTCATCACCCTAAACATTCACTCCCTTCACCACCGGCGCACAGTGGCTGCAGTGTGCACCATCCACAGGATGCACTGCAGCAACTCGCCAAGGCTTCTTCGACAGCACCTCCCAAACCTGTGACCTCTACCACCTAGAAGGACGAAAGCAGCAGGTACATGGGAACAACACCACCTGCACGTTCCCCTCCAAGTCACACAACATCCCGACTTGGAAATATATCACCGTTCCTTCATCGTCGCTGGGTCAAAATCCTGGAACTCCCTTCCTAACAGCACTGTGGGAGAACCTTCACCACACGGACTGCAGCGGTTCAAGAAGGCGGCTCACCACCACCATCTCAAGGGCAATTAGGGATGGGCAATAAATGCCAGCCTCGCCAGCGACTCCCACATCCCACGAACGAATAAAAAAAAAAGCCCCATGCCAGTGCTGTTGACTCTTCATTGCCCTTTGAAGTGGCCCAGCAAGACACTCAGTTGTATCAAAACTGCCATCAGCGGTTGAAGAAGAAGGCTCTCCACCACCACTTTCTCAGGAGTTACTAGGGACGGGCAATAAATGCCAGCCTTGCCAGCGACGCCCACATCCCGAGAATGACTATATAAAAAAACCACTGCAGAGGTGTGCCTGTCTGGACAGGGAGGATTTCTTATGCTGATGCAAAAATTATATTGGCTTGTAAGAAAACAAAAATAGCCATGGAGAAAAAAAACAGGAATATAGGAATGAACACAGGGTGCTGATGTTCACAGATAAACCTTTGTAACTGTTCCACTTTCAAGAGGGTGTACTGCTGACGAGACTCTCTCTACAGATTACAGAGCCAGTATGATTCAGCTTTGCCCTCCTAATTAGCCATGTAGGCAGACACACAAATTGCTATCTGCACACGATCTGGGGGTACAATGTACGTGTAGGTTTATAAATGTTATTTGACAAAACTGAAACATTCAGCAGCATTTCCAACTTCATGGGGCCACAAAGGTCGACACCTCTGTTTTTTTTAAAAAAACAACTTCCCTCCTCCAGTCTCTAAACAAAGTCAACCGTTATGATCAATCTGGTTATAAACTGTTTTTAAATAGCTCTTTATATTTTCGTTCTGCCTGTCACAGATATTGTAAGAGGGTTCTTGTTAGCAGAGTACAGTAATAAGATCGATCACATTTTTTGGAATGATGGGTGAACGGGATTTCATGTAGGCATGTTATTTTTTTTATACACATATAAAACTCAGTAGTAATTCTATCATCTATTATCTCAAAGGGGAAACGAAAGGTAATGACTTACATGCTGAACTGTTCCTCTGCAAATTACCCTATATACAGAGCTCCTCTCCTTATCTCTAGCTAAAATCTACCTGTCTTGCTGTGAAGATTTCCAATTTGTCCGACTTAGCCTCACTCAAAGGATTGCTCTCGGGTTTGCCTTTTTTTAATACAGCTCAATACCCTGCAGAGGCTTGTCAGAAATTCAAGACTGCCAGCTCATTCACAAATATAACAAACTGTCATACCCCTAACTGAACCAATCACAAAGTCTGTAAATATTTGAAAGCGTGTATTTGATTCTCTCTCAAGCCTGTTACTAAGGAGACAATAATAATCTATTTGACAACATATTTAACAATATAGGGTGTTTTTTTAAACTCCTATGTGTTGTACCAGAACTCCCCAGCTCCTCTTCGAAATAGTGGCCGAGGGATCTTTTACGTCCACCTGAGAGGGGCAGACGGGGCCTCAGTTTAATGTCTCATCTGAAAAACAGCACCTCCGACAGTGCAGCACTCCCTCAGTACTGCACCGGGAGTGTCAGCCTGGATTTAGGTGCTCAAGCAAGCAATGCAGGGGGGAAAAAAATTCTAAAATAACCTCAAAGCAGCGCTCCAAACTACACCCGTGGGTTCTTTGAATTCACTTCCTTAAGCAGCACAGTCCATGCCAGCCCCTGGGTGCCCATTTTATATGGGCAGGTAGATAACTGAGTTCTGTATGGGCACAAGTGCCAGGAAATTGTGTGGGTGTCTAAATTAGGTCAGCGGGCCTAATTCTAATATAACAAACTGAAAGCTGGCAATCGCTTCTGGTGTCAGTACAGAATCTGACCACTAAATTGGATGGGACACTAAATGGGCAGAAATCCAATGCAACAGATCTCTGAACATTTTCCCAATGGGTTGTGCTTACTTCATGCCCATTTATTGGGTGTGGGCCAATGGAAAACCTGCTCTACTATGTAATAGAACTTTCCAGTGCTCACTTGGGATATCGAAATGGCAGCATCTTCCCCTTCGAAAACCGTGTTGGCTGTCATTTATTGGCTTACAAGTAATCCTCAGGTAATGATCGGTTTCATTATTTTGCCAGTTACAGATGTAAGACTAAACGTCTGTAAAAAAGAAAGACTTGCATTTATATAGCGCCTTTCATGACCTCAAGCAACCCCAAAGCTCTTTGCAGCCAATGAAAGATCTTTTTAATTGAGAAGTGTAGTCACTGTTGTAATGTAGGAAATTGAACAGCCAAATTGTGCAAAGCAAGGTCCCACAAACAGAAATGTGATAACAACCAGATAATCTGTTCTTTTAGGTGTTGGTTGAGGGATGAATATTGGTCAGGGCACTGGGGAGAACTCATCTGCTCTTCTTCGAAACAGTGCCATGGGATCTTTTAGGTCCACCAGAGAGGGCAGAAGGGACCTTGGTTTAACATCTCATCTGAAAGATGGCGCCTCCAACAATGCAGCACTCCCTCAGTACTGGCACTGAGTGTGTCAGCCTGGGTTATATGCTCAAGTCTCTGGAGTGGGACTTGAACCCACAACCTTCTGACTCAGAGGCAAGAATGCTACCCACTGAGCCTCGGCTGACACCTATCTGGCTTTGTTTTGCCGTCTTTTTGATAATAGATCCCAGGTTTCATTCCTGGTTTATGTTGAGTTGGCTGATCTCCACTGCAGATAGTGATAGAGACCTGATCACTATCTAGAGACTTGCCAAAAAGTGTGCAAGTGAAGGGCGGCAGGCTTGGCTGTGCTGCCCTCCATAATTTTTTTAAAATTTCATATTCATAATTGAACATGTGGCCGATACTCACTGCTGAGGCTCATGGACGTGAATTCTGAGATTCTGCTCTTCCTACCAAGGAAGTCACACCTGAAGGGAACAGCGGTTGGAGATAAGGTTACGACATTGTAGTCTCCATTCTCCATCTGGGTCATGGAATTAACCTTGTGAAGAGTGGTCCCTTGGACAAAGCCCTCGAAAAGGCCCCGTTAAACCCTGGAATCACCCCTGGCGTGAGAAGCCCCTTCAGGAGAGGAGGGGGAGAGGAAGCAACAAATCGACTTAAATTATATTAAGATGAATCTCAGGAGACACGTAGGTGTAATTAGGTGGATGTAAAAGATCCCAAGGCACTATTTCAAAGAAGAGCATGGGAATTCTCCCCGGTGTCCTGACCAATATTTATCCCTCAACCAACATCACTTGAACAGATTTTCTAGTCATTATCACATTGCTGTTTGTGGGATCTTGCTGTGCCCAAATTGGCTGCTGCGTTTTCTACATTACAACAGTGACTACAATTTAAAAGTACTTCATTGGCTATGATTTGCTTTGGTCGTGAGGCCATAAAAGTCGCTATATAAATGCAAGTTCTTTCTTTATTAACTTTCCCCAGATTCTGAAACCTCCAGGGGCTTCCCAGCTCATTTAATGTTCAGATTATCTGGCACAATTACACAACGATAGACAAACAGACAGGAGCATCTCAGCAGTATGACTTCCTGAGAGGGAGGAAGGGAAATAACATTATTAAAGTAATTATTAATACAAGAACCGGGACATTGTTACAGGTGCTACACCATCTGCCTCTAATTTGCATCGCGTGGTGGTTTCACTAGCTACCCGCCTACAGTGGGCTGTGGTTATGAACTGAATTCACATCTACAGTAATACGGTTTGAGTGAATATCAGATAAGATCCCATCACTGAGACAGGATGAAACTGATCCAAAGCAACAAGCGATTTTATCAGTCTTTTCCTCCATTGTACTCAGGAGGGTGAAGATAGGAAAAGAATGTCAGTAAATTTAAAGTAATTGGTAGAAGGATTAGAGGGGAGCTGAGGAGAAATGTTTTCACCCAGAGGGTGGTGGGGGTCTGGGACTCACTGCCTGAAAGGGTGGTGGAGGCAGAAACCCTCAACTCATTTTAAAAAGTACTTGGATGTGCACCTGAAGTGCCGAAACCTACAAGGCTACGGGCCAAGAGCTGGAAAGTGGGATTAGGCTGGATAGCTCTTTTTTGGCCGGCACAGGTACGATGGGCTGAATGGCCTCCTTCTGTGCCATAACTTTGTATGATTCTAGGTCACAGAGTGACTTGTGACATTGACCACCATCATTGTAGTGTCACACTGTGTCTTGTAGAATCACTAACAATTTACTTCTACTACCAACCAGATCAAGCAGTAAACTTAGAGTTAATAACAACTTTCATTTATATAGCACCTTTAACGTAGTAAAACATCCCAACGCGCTTCACAGGAGCGTAATCATCCAAGACAAATTGACACACCGAGCCAAAGAAGGAGACATTAGGACAGGTGAGCACAAGCTTGGTCAAAGAGATAAGGTTTTAAGGAGCGTCTTAAAGGAGGGAAGAGAGGCGGAGAGGTTTGGGGAAGGAATTGCAGAGCTTAGGGCAGCTGAAGGCCCGGCTGCCGATGGTGGGGCGAAGGGAGTGGGGGATGCACAAGAAGCCAGAATTTGGGGAACGCGGAGTTCTCGGAGGGTTGTGGGGCTGGAGGAGGTTACAGAGACGGAGGGATTTGAACACAAGGATGAGAATTTTAAAATGGAGGCGTTGGTGGACCGGGAGCCAATGTAGGTCAGCGAGTGGAGGGGTGATGGGTGAACGGGACTTGGTGCGAGTTAGGATACGGGCAGCAGATAAATGCACTGTCTGGTATTCATTGGCTACGAAGTGATTTGGGGCATCCCAAGTTGGTGAAAGATACTATATAAATGCAAGTTCTTTCTTCCTCCTTCTTAATAGACACTAAATTGATACGGCCGCAACAATGACCGAGGTGGGAATGGGAAATGTTATTTGTTGCATTATGGGATGTTCCAATGAGGGTCCAAGTTGGGGCACTTCACCAGTGCAGAGTATAGGCAGATTCACTCTTTGCCTAGCTTGTTCTATACCTAAGAGCTTGTTGCTGATACTGGGCAATTGAAATGCAAAAAGCATGCATTTGCTATCACGCACCCTTCACCTTTGCTGAGCAGCAAAGTGCACAAATGTTCAGTGCAAACTCCTCTGATGACTCAGTGGGTTTATCCAGTGAGGTGCTCGGCCATATTGATCTGGAGGTTCCCAGGTTTGGCCATTGATTTGTCCTGAGATACCTGGGGTCAACTGGCCGCAGTACCCCTGCGTCAAGGAGTGGAAGATAATGAGGTATTATTGCCTCTCCCCACCTTTGCGACCTCCTCCCTATGTACCAGCATGCTCCCTCGTCTCTGCTCCTTTGCTTCCCCCGCTCCATTTCCAGTGACAGAGCCTTCAGCCATCTCAACCTCACACTCCAGTGCTATCTTGAGGGGAGCGCTGCACTGTCGGAGGTGCCGTCTTTTAGATGAGACCTTAAACCGCGGCCCCGTCTGCCCTCTCAGGTGGACGTAAAAGATCCCACGGCCACTATTTCGAAGAAGAGCAGGGGAGTTCTCCTTGGTGCCCTGGCCAACATTTATCCCTCGACCAACATCACTAAAAACAGATTATCTGGTCATTGTCACATTGCTGTTTGTGGGACCTTGCTGTGCATAAATTTGGCTGCCGCGTTTCCTACATTACAACATGGACTGCACTTCAAAAGTATTTCATTGGCTGTAAAGTGCTTTGGGACGTCCTGAGGTCATGAAAGGCGCAATAGAAATGCAAGTTCTTTCTTTTTCCATAGTCATTCAATGGCCAATGTGATGCCAGTGCATGTGATTTGATTGCTGGACACTGTCAGGGTTAGTGTTGTTGCAATCGCTGTTGTGGAATGACAGAACCATTTCACAATTGAATTGACCTGCAGTGACTTCCGACATAACGATAGAATGTAGAGGAGTAAACAAAGAATGATCTAGTAGCACAGTGAGTGTGCTTGAGAGTAATATGTACTCAAAACTGGGAAAGGTATGATTGTTGATCCCCGTCATACTGTGGTAATGTCTAAGGTCACAGAAAAGTCAAAGTAATTATGAAATGGTTCAGTGAATCTTCAAAGATATCAGTGGACCAGGTGCACAGGGACAATCACTGATCTCTACTAGCTAACAGGGCACAGCACCGGGAACATTCTGTGTTACACAAGTATGCGGAGCTGAGCTGCTTGGCTGTTATTTCACTGAGGACTTTAAATGACACCATTACTCACAAGAACGGAATTCTCTCCCCCAAAAAGGCAGCGGGTGCTGGGGGGGGGGACAATTGGAGCTTTCAAGATTGAGATCGATAGATGTCCATTAGGACAGGGAATCAAGGGATATGGAGCAAAGGCAGGTAAATGCAGTTCAGGTGCAGACCAGCCATGATCCAACTGAATGGCGGGGCAGGCTCGAGGGGCTGAATGGCCTCCTCCTGTTCCTATGTTCCTCTGTAAGCGCTTTGGGACGTTCGTCTCCAAATGAGAGCTGGCATTTTAGAGTCACAATGCTATTCCTCGGTTGCAAATACTGCAAGTGTCCTCATTTCAATTGTTTTCTTTCTCCAGTAGTACATGTGCTGCAGGTTTATAAATGGAATATGTTGTGGGCAGTAATGAAAGACAGATATTTCCACTTACAAAGTTGACAGTCACTTTGTCACTCATGAGTTATTATGTGAGCCTCACTTGTGAAGATATTTATCGCCTCTTAATGCTGCCCATGGAATATCCCTGCCGTATTATTCACACATTCTGGCCTCAGGGCGAACGTGTCAGTACTGAATGTGCTCTTTAGTTGACTTCTTTTTTGACCAGTTTTCTTTCACCTTTCCCCCCTCTTCTCCCCGAAGGAGATGGCTGACCCCGAGATGTAATTCCACAGCCCTCTGGTGCCGTATCCAAGTGGCATTCTTGGGCAGACGTCACCTTGACTCCAAGCATCAACAGCAAAACAAAATCCAAGCAATCTAGGTCTAGTGAGAGTCAACTGCCAAACACAGCCACAGCCCCCTGTTTACTCCCCTCTCCCTTACTAGAAGCTTCATAGAATCAGAGTTTACAGCGTAGAAGGAGGCCATTCAGCCCATCATGCCTGTGCTGGTGTTATCTCTTCCGCTGGAGCTGCCTATACTAATCCCATTTACTTGTCCTATCCCCATATTCTTTGATATTCTTCCGTTTCAAATACTTTGCCAATTCCCTTTAAAATGATGCCAAAGGCCTGGATTTTAAGTTGGCCGGGATTAGCGCATGAAATTGGGGGGGGGCGGGGGGGGTGGGCCGAGCGACAAATTCGCACGACGAGGCTCGGGGAGATTTTCACCCGCCCCGGGGCCTGGTTTAATTATTCCGGCTCGGACTCCCGCCAGAACCCGGGTAGGAATCACTCCCGGGAGTGGGAATTCGGGTGACAGGAGGTCACTGCCAAGGATCCACGGGAATGGTCCCTGGCAGCCAGGCAAGTGGTTAGACATGGAGAGAGAAGGGGGGATCCAGAGGTGATCACGATCAGGGGAGGGGGGGGGGGGGGGGGAGCGAGGTGTTGGTGTGGGGGGGAAAGCTCAGGGGGGGAAAGAGGGGCCCAGGGTTTCTTTGTGGGGCCCGGAGGAGCACTCCTGCTCCTCCCTGACCCACAAGAAAACTTTAAAAAAAAAACATTTTAAAACCTCGCTGGGCCTCCTCCAGCCCTTGGTCCGGCTCCCAGCAGGTTTGGCCTCACTGCTCCCCCTGCTCAGGCTGAAATCGCAGATCAGGCCCCAGTGGCGTCATTTGAGCCCGACCTTCCTATTTAAAGAGGACCCCGCAATTCAAAGCCGCAGTCGGTCTGATCAAGGCGGAGAAGGAGTGGGTCAGAACCCCGCTCCATTTTAACTGCCCCCTCCCCCCCCCCACGCAGTCGGACTTCCATCAGGTGGGTGGGGGGGGGCGTAGGGAGTTAAAATCGAGGCCCATTAGTCTCTGTCTCAAGGGCCGCTTGTGATAAAGCATTCCACCTGAGCAAAAAAAAAATCATCCAACTTCCCCCTTTGTTGTTTTGTTCTGGTAATAATCAGCGGCCGGGAATCTCCTGTGGAAATTCTCCCGATCAGTCGCAGTAGCTACGGCCGAAGATCGGCGAAAACCTCTTTCGCGTGGCATGTCCGTGGTTTACACCACAGTTACGGCGGCCAATCAGGAGACCCAACCCCCCAACCAAGGAGATTCCCGCCGCCTGTGTTGACTCCCTCCCTCCATCCCTCCCTCATTACCAATTTCCCAAATGGTCAATTTTTACCATCGGCACAGAGCCGGCACGTATCAGAAATCGCGGGGCACACTGCTGGTGATTTTCGGTCCATTGGTTCAGACGGATGATCGAGGGCAGCGGTGTTTATGACTCTCAGGCCGGCCGCAGGGTCCCGCTGGTGGCACGGAGCCTCGAGAAAGTTGCACCGGTCGTTCACTCTTTACCCTCTCAGAATCCTTTATAATTGTGAAAACTCCTAGGAGTTCCCCCTTAACCGCCTCTTGTGAATCTTCGCTGTGTGACCTTCTGCAGCTCTACCCAACGCCTTGTACAAAATCACTTCCTCGCTTTTAAATTCAATGGTTTTGTGTCGTTCCTACCTACGCCTTTAAAGGTTTATGGGGGTCATTTTCACCTTCACCGCCTGGGTGGTAATCTGGCGGAGTGTATCACCCCCCCACTTAAGAGAACCCGCCCGCCTCTCCTTACCGAGATTTTAATGGGGTGAAAATCAGGCAGGTTCCACAACATACAGGCTACCCGCTCCGACGCATTATCACCTGGCGGTGAAGCTGAACAGTGCACCTTGTGTATCCTCACTCCGAGATCTCTCTCCGTTCCTCTGCCATGTTAAGAACATTACCATTTAAGGTATAGTTCCTTCCACTTCTTTTTTCGCAAGTTTACTACATCACATTTCTCGACGTTGAACTGCATCTGCCACCTACCTGCCCACTCCACTAACCTCTGCGGGCTTGAAATTGGTCTTTGCCCAGTGGCCCAGAAAGAGTTCATTTGAATCGGCAGCCGGCTTTACACTGTTGAAGTCAATGGGGAAATAAATCAGCGCATTGTAAAACAGGGCCGTCCCATTCGCTATGAGTCCATTTTGCACTACTGGCAAAGACCCATTTCACCCCACCCCATATGTCTTACAGTCTCTTGCACACTTCTGCACAGCTTTCCATGACAACTCCTTGCTATCATTTCTCTTGTGGCTATGTTCAAATCATTTATATAAATGTCAAGTGTCCCACTCCAAATTATCCATTGAGTTACATCAAAGCTACAGCACAGAAACAGGCCATTCGGCCCAACTGGTCTATGCCGGTGTTTATGCTCCACATGAGCCTCCTCCCTCCCTACTTCATCTAACCCTATCTGCATATCCTTCTATTCCTTTCTCTCTCATGTGCTTATTTATCTTCCCCTTAAATGCATCTATGCTATTTGCCTCCAACTATAGTGAGTTCCACATTCTAACCACTCTTTGGGTAAAGAATTCCCTGACTAGGAATGTGGGCATGCTCCTAGTCTCTGCCAATGTCAGTGCCAATCTCGAATTGATTATAAGGTGGCTGAGGAGAGAATGGAGGGATTTAGTCTTTCCTAACAAAATGGCTGATGATGACTCACAAGCCAGTCATCTCAAATCAATTTGCTTATAAGCAGGAAATTATTTATATTATTAGCATTTTGGACACTAGAACTTAGAGCAGGGACAGTAGTGAAATCTAGAGAGTGGAGGGAGCAGGAACGCCACAGAGAATGGGGAAGATGCGACGGAGTGCGTGAAAGCAAGAAGACAAACTACCTCCCCCTATTTTCTGTCTGACTCAGACGACCAAATGCAAACAAGTTAAGGTCAGCTCCAAACACCTGTCTGCTCTGCAAGTTCGATGATAAGAATGTAAGAAAGCCTGGATTGAAAAGAGGTCAAACAGTTAATAAAACTGTTCCTTTCTCAGATTGTGCAAAATCTAGGCTATCACTGAATCTATCCCACCTATTCGATCTCTGCATCGATATCCCCTACCCCCGCAAAGGTTGTTAAGCAAAACTCCAAAGTCCAAACCGCAGCCCCAAAAATCCATGGGCCCACTGCACCAGCGCAAGTGGGAGTGGAGTGAGCGCCACTGAGCTCCATTCCTGTCCCAAACGGACTATCCAGGGGCAGGGCAGGGTCAACGAATTACCAGAATGCCAACAGGTGCCCACGCCTGTAAGGGTGCACCTTGGACATCCAGTAGGGGAGGGTAAGAGATGCAGTGCCGGACAGCTGCATGGGGGCGGAGGCCCACTCCAAAAAGGTTTGTCTCTGCAGATCATCCACCCATTCATAACACGCAATCCCAGGGTTTACCTGGTCAAGAGGCCTGCCTGGAGATCCCAGTGGGCCCCATTCCCACCATTGCAATCACCAGGACAACGGGCTCTTTCTGGTTTCCAGATCGTTAGGCAGGGTAGGAGGTGGGAGCCATAGCAATTGCAATTGGGGTCGGGGGGGGGAGGAGGGAGAGGCCTCCCGCCTGCCCCATCTCCGCTGACGACGTGGGCCACTTGCAAAAGCTCCCCTTTTTACTGGGCAGAGACCCAGCATTTCTGGATTCTGCCCGAATTACTGCCAGTGGCCCTGAGGAAATTCGATGGCCCACCTGTCCAGCCCCACATCTCCACCTGTCAGCCCTGGCCCACCACCCAGCACAAGAACCATTGCGGGTAGATCTCGACTTTGGGCGATAGGGCAAAGCAGGTGATAGCGAGTCGGCAGCCCGTCTTACATCTCTCCCCGTTTTTATTTCCGTTGGCTTCAATGTTATGGAAAGTCAATTGGAAATTAAAAGAAAACAGGGAGAGATGTAAAACGAGCTGTCGACTGGCAATCACCCGTTTTACACAATCGCCAAGGTCAAGATCTACCACATTGTGTCCCACTCTGGACAGACACGTTAGAGTTTTGCCTTTTTCAGAATCAGAGAGTATTTATGCTGATTTTTCCTGTTGGAGATTAAATTGATTAGGGTATGATCCACCATAAAGTAGAAAGAACGGCCTCTCTGGTTACTTGTCAGCAGTCACAATCCTGTTCCCAACGTGATCTAATTACAGATATTTGCCTGTTCAGACGATGTCATACTAGGTCATTGTTTTTGTAAGTGTGACGACTATTTTCCATAATACACAATAGTGCATCTCATGACAATACAGGGCCTAAATGGATCAACGTGCTTATGTACTGACAAGTTTCATCTGCTCTATTCACAGAGCAAGGAGAATAATGTGATCCTCAAGGCACATCTGAAGAAGAACAGCCACCACCGCACTCTCATAATGTGCTCATAGGTCATTTTCATTGACTCTCACCCTGATGTCAGGACACCTCATTTCCTGTTGCTAACAATATGAGAATTGTTCCACCTTTGAATATGCTGAAGTCCTTACATCTTCTTTAAATACATTCTCAGGATGTGGGCATCACTGGCAAGGCCGGCATTTATTGCCCATCCTTAGTCGCCCTTGAGAAGGTGGTGGTGGGCCTTCTTCTTGAACCGCTGCAGTCCGTGTGGTGAAGGTTCTCCCACAGTGGTGTTAGGTAGGGAGTTCCAGGACTTTGACCCAGCGACGACGAAGGAACGGCCAATATATGTCCAAGTCGGGATGGTGGGTGGCTTGGAGGGGAACTTAGAGGTGATGGTGTCCCCACGCACCTGCTGCCCTTGTCCTTCTAGGTGGTGGAGGTCATGCGTTTGGGAGGTGCTGCCGAAGAAGCCTTGGCGAGTTGCTGCAGTGTATCCTGTGAATAGTACACACCGTAGCCACAGTGCGCCGGTGGTGGGGGGAGTGAATATTTAGGCTAGTAGGATCATATGTGCTGGACTTGTAGGCTTATAATAAAAGTGTCATTTCAACACCAGGGGCACTAAATTGGGCCATGTGGCGCCCATTATTTCGGAGGGACAGATAACGAACACTGGAATCATGTAAAGTAGGGAGAAAATGGCTTCATTCAGTGTGCAATGCTGATTTAAAGTGATAGACACCATTTTGGCACTTAACGCTCAACTCAACGCACTGTCTTAACCCCGACCATCTGAACGTGTCTTAGAGAGCTTGGAGGGCCCCCCCCACCAGCACTATTTAAAGGGATCATGCAGGATTTATAGGTTTGCGGCTGGATTATTGCTTCTGGCTGCCAAGACATTTGTAACTTTTTATGTAAATGTTAAATCTGAGATTGATAGATTTCTGTGAACCAAGGTTATTAAGGGATATGGGGCTAAGGCGGGTATATGGAGTTAGGTCACAGGTCCACCATGATCTCATTGAATGGCGGGACAGGCTCGAGGGGCTAAATGCCACTTGCTGCCTCCTGATATGCGCCACCTTCTCCTGCAAGAAAGTGGGACGTGTGTCTGGGTGATGTGCCTGTCATGGTTGAATAGCTGCCAGTGTGTGTGGCCTGTGAGTTGTGGGTGGACGGCTTGAAACAGTGGTAATGTGCAAGGGTGAGAGGAAGCATCTGGTTGGAAGAGTTGCGTACTGATGGAAAGAGTTTATTGGTATGTGGGTGATGGGGTTGCAGTGCATGGTGCAGTTGGTAGGAGACGCCACTTGACAGTTGACCTCACTCACCTTGACCACTCATATCAAAGCATTGCACTTCTTCCTGCACTGCATCCATGTTCATGATGCTGTGCGCCCGGCATCGACTTCATCCCCTGCTGCCTCCCACTGCCTTTTGGATATATGTCTGGAGGGCCTCTTGCCCCCTCCCCCGCACCCCCCTCACGGATATAGGATGTCCCTCCTTCTGTCCACCTCTTGCACCAAGGTCTCTAGTGCATCAGCAGAGAACCTTGGTGCATGCACTCTCTCAGGCCTGGTACCAACTCAGATCGGCAGATTGGTGAGGTCTGGCGAGCAGATTGGAGGATGTGGGATTTAGTAGTGCGCAACCTTTATTCAATGTTCTAACATAACTCATCAGTGTGTAAACATAGGGATGGGACCTGCATCTGTGTTTTACGTGTGCGATGTCTGATCTCCGTTCAGACTCCGTGCAGACAGTAGACTGTTATTTTCAGCAAATAACAGGTACCAGCTACCTTTAAGAGATTCCTAAGAAACATCCTCCCTTTAAGAGATTGAGCTCCCCTGGTGGTGGAAAGTGCAAATTGCATTGATTCCACTTGCAAAGCCTGGAAAGGAAGGCTGATTGCAGGTGAGTCCTTGGGTGGGCCGAAACTTGAGCAGGGGCCATTGGACGCAGGGTGATAGCACATCACACTACCTACGCCCAAAATATGGCCTCTATCCAATTTCTCCTCCTTGGTCTTTTCTCTTTTTGGAAGTGACAGCTTAGCACAGTTGGTAGCACTCGCAGGTCTGAGTCAGAAGGTTGTAGGTCCAAATCCCACTGCCAGACATAAGGCTGCCACTTCAGTGCAGTACTGAAGGAGTGCTGCATTATTGGAGATGCTATCTGTCAGGTGAGATGCTCGAGGGGTCACAGTCTGAGGATACGGGGTAGGACATTTAGGACTGTGATGAGGAGAAACTTCTTCACTCAGAGGGTGCTGAACCTGTGGAATTCTCTACCACAGAAGGCTGTGGAGGCCAAGTCACTGAATATATTTAAGAAGGAGCTAGATAGATTTCTAGACACAAAAGGCATCAAGGGGTATGGGGAGAGAGCGGGAATATGGTATTGAGATAGAGGATCAGCCATGATCATATTGAATGGTGGAACAGGCTCGAAGGGCCGAATGGCCTACTCCTGCTCCTATTTTCTATGTTTCTATGTCTCTATGCTCAAGTGGATGAAACATCCCACGGCACCCTATTCGAAGATGAGCAGGGAGTTCTCCCGGTGTCCTGGCCAATATTCGTCCTTCAACTAACACCGTCAAAAATATATTATCGAGTCACTGATTCATTTGCTGTTAGTGGGACCTTGTGTGCCCAAGGTAACTGTCACGTCTGCCTACATAAAAAACATCACCTTGAAAGTAATCAATTGGTTGTAGAGCACTTTGGGAATGTCTGAAGACCGGATCAGGAGCTATATTGATGCAAGTTTTTTCTTTCGTTGAAAAAGTGAAGTGCGACAGTGAGATATTTTGATGTTCCAACTACCCCGCAACGAAATGGCAAGTCCTAATGTGACTCCCAAATAAGAAGAAGATTTCTTCTGCTTAGTGAAATTGTAAATGTGAATATAAAGAACATGCTTATGATTTCCTACAAATAGCGGACAAAGGAAATCTTCCTCATGTTGAGTTACCTGTGTCGACAGTGGGAGGCATCAGTTATTGTATAGATATAGATATAAACTGTGTGAGTCACTCAATTAAACTCCAGTCTTTTAACTCAGTCCCAGGTATCCATTATTCGATGTAGCCAATAATAGGATGCTTGGCACCTGTAACACTGATCCGCGTCAGGCATAAGCAACCCATATTATCGGGCACCGAGGACCTTCGGTTTGGTGTAATGTGGAACTGATGTCCTGAGCATCAAGCACGCGCTAGGCTGCTTGAGCCTTTCAAAAATTGTTAACGAGGTCCTAGCCCCATCATTTGTTCTCAGCTCCTGAACAGCGCTGCTGTTGCCCTGTGCCCATATGGAAGGGGGTGTTGGTTGGTAGGCCCCCCATAATCATCCAGCCTTGTCCTCCCTGAATAGGGCAACACTGAGGGTGGTACAACTGGCCCCAGTGTCTCTGCGTTTAGGGGAAGGGATAAAAATCAGCCACAATTCGTGCTCCTGAACACTGTCCAGTGACTCCTGGTGGAAAGTGTACGTGGCCAGAACCTCAGGTGAGGACAGGATTTGGGCTCGTCTATGGTGCATTCCACAGCCTGCCAATAGTCACTAGCTGAACTCGCGCATAAGGAATGACGGTTTGAGCAAGGTGGAGAAGAACTGTGTGAATGAGTCAACATCTCCAGGGGAGGTGGGGGATGAAAGTGGGGGGTAAAACACAGAAAAGTACCTAAATAACCAAGGGAATGGGGTTGGGGGGGGATGTTTTGAAACAAATGTTCAACTGAAACTATTTACCTTTAAAGTCTGATTGTGAAAAAAGCTGTATCCAACCACAGCCATGGCAGATAAATGTCAAACACTGCATGATGCATGAGTCAGACCGGAGAACTGTGATTTCATCATCAGCTATCTGATGAAATGAGTGTGACTCATTGAGAAACTTGCTGAGTCAACGGGTAACACGAAAACACAGCACGGTTTCTGTATTACAGCATAGTCTCATTGGTGAGTGTCCCTGCCAGATGACTGTGAATCAGGAATGAGTGTGTGGCAGGAATTATTTTAAGGACTGGAATGCCATCTATGGAAGGCATGAGGTGTTGACTCTAATTTGATGTATTATGCGTGTGTGACAAATCGCTAAAGAAAAGCTGAATGAATAAAGAGGGGATGAGGTAGAAGGAAAGATTGAGGAAGGTCAAACTGTAAAACCCAGAAAGAAGTCACCCAAAAATTCAGGTTCTTTCTTTCTTTCTGTTGGAGGGTTAAGGCCATCTATTCCTGCAAAAGCAAATATGTGGAGCCCGTCCCCCCTACCCCGGGACTTGCACTCGATTAAGCAGTCAAGTCCCTGCATCGCACAGCAGAGCCCCACAGAGACTGGCACCTGATGAGATGTGTGAGAGTGGGATGAAGCTGGCTTTCCTGAGAGAGGGAACAATCGTTGCTGAGTACCAAAATGCGTCATAATTGTTTTAATTGAGGACCTCACCCAAACCCCACCCCACCCCCACTGCCTTTATTATACATTTAACAGAAGACACCTGCCTAAATGGTGGGGGTCGTGTTCTGAATCAAATTATAGCAACAACAACAACTTGCATTTATATAGCGCCTTTAACATCGTTAAAAAATCCCAAGGTGCTTCACAGGAGCGATTATCAGACGAACATTTGACACCGCGCCACATAAGGAGATATTAGGACTGGTGACCAAAAGCTTGGTCAAAGAGGTAGGTTTTAAGGATGGTCTTAAAGGAGGAGAGAGAGGTGAGAGAGGCAGAGAGGTTTAGGGAGGGAATTTCAGAACTTAGGGCCCAAGCAGCTGAAGGCACGGCCGCCAATGGTGGGGCGAAGGAAATTGGGGCTGCGCAAGAGGCCAGAATTGGAGGAGCGCAGAGATCTGAGGGTTGTAGGGCTGGAGGAGGTTACAGAGATAGGGAGGGGGCAAGGCGAGGCCATGCAGGTTTCATAACACAAGGATGAGAACACCACGTTGAGGTATATAATATGGTGCAGATATGGTAAACCTAGAACATTACCAAATTAAATTGGAAAGGAAGACCAGAGAACATAAATTTAAATGAGTTCAAAGTAAATTTTGAACAGATACAATAGGAAGAACTTCTTTGCCTAAAGAGTGCCAATTTGCACCAATCTCCTGGAAACTATTAGGAGTTTTCAACATGCAGCTGGTTTGTTTGATGGGAGAGTTGGGGTACCAGAGGTGTCAGCTTCCTTGGGCCAAATAACCTCTTCTCATCCTTGGCTTCTCTTATGAAATGAGATTGAAAGTGCCGGGGATCCGTATCGGCAGCAATGATCAAATACTGAATAGAACAGGATGGTTTCTGTGCAGCTCGGACACGGAAATGTCACCTGCGGAAAGCAACAATAGCGTAGGTGTAAGGCTAGACGGTTATTGTGGAGTTTCCTTCAACTGGCTTGTGGGGTCGGGGAGAACTTAAAAAGAAAGGGGGGTAAAATTGAGTCTCGTTGCGCCCGTTATCCGGGCGGAAAAAATGGGCGGGAAGAGGTCCAATTCAGGGGATCAACCTCCCACGCCCAAACAGCGCCCGAAACACGTCTGGCGTCATATTGGTTCGGGCGCCAGAGAGGCGGATCTTTGGCAGCCAGTAGGCTGAGTAGAAGCCACAATGGACAGCCATTTGCCTGTCCATTGTGGGGATCTCCTTCAACCTTTAAACCAGGGACACGAACTGGACCTGCAGAAAATAAGGTGTCGATTTAAGATTTTTTAGCCCCCTCGTTGGGAGGCCAATGGGGGCATGTTTTTTTTGGTGGGGGGGGGGGTTTGGTGAAGGCCTGGCTCCAACTCCAGGCTTGCCAGCCTTCACCACAGTCTGTGGCTTCTGGGGGAAGTAATGGAGCCTGGGATGCACCCCCAATTGGACGCCGTCATTGCCATGTTAATGAAGGGACCTCCCCCTGACCCTGCGAATTTCGGTGGGGTCAGCACCGGGGGTCCTGGGTGGGCTACTGCGAACTCTCAGCCCAGAACCTTTAAAAGAGGGAGTCTCTTGTTAACAGGTGGGGGCGCTACCATTGCCCTGGTTATCCTAGGCTTAACGGGCACCAAACCTTTGTTTAAGGGGTAAGAGAGGCGAGCAAAAGCTTGGTCAGAGATGTGAAGCTTTTGAAGGTGGGGACAATAGTACAGAGGAGGAGTAGTTTGGGGAGGGAGGTAGAGAGGGAGAGGAATTTGGGGAACCAGGTAGGTAGGGGATTAGGTTTGGGGAGGGAGGGAGGAAAAGAGGGGTAGAAGTTTGGGGAGGAAGATAGAGAAAGGGAAGTTTAGGGAAGACGATAGAGAGAGGGGTTTGGGGAGAGAGGTAGAGAGGGGAAGAGGTTTGGAGAGGAAGATAGAGGGAGGGGTTTGGGGAGGAAAGTTGAGAGAAGGAGTTTGGGGAAGGTGATAGAGAGAGAGGGGTTTGGGGAGCAAAGTGTAGAGAGTGAGGGGTTTGGGGAGCAAAGTGTAGAGAGTGAGGGGTTTGGGGAGGAAGGTAGAGAAAAGGAGGAGTTTGGTGAAGATGATAGAGAGAGGGGTTTAGGGAGGGGTAGAGAGAGGGAGGAGTTTGATGAAGATGATAGAGAGAGGGGTTTAGGGAGGGGTAGAGAGAGGGAGGAGTTTGATGAAGATCAAAGAGAGAGGGGTTTGGAGAGGGGTAGAGAGAGGGAGGGGTTTGGTGAAGATCAAAGAGAGAGGGGTTTGGGGAGGGATAGAGAGAGGGAGGAGTTTGATGAAGATGATAGAGAGAGGGAGGGGTTTGGTGAAGATCAAAGAGAGAGGGGTTTGGGGAGGGGTAGAGAAAGGGAGGAGTTTGATGAAGATGATAGAGAGAGGGGTTTGGGGAGGGGTAGAGAGAGGGAGAGGTTTGATGAAGATGATAGAGAGAGGGGTTTGGGGAGGGGTAGAGAGAGGGAGAGGTTTGGTGAAGATCAAAGAGAGAGGGGTTTGGGGAGGGATAGAGAAAGGGAGGGGTTTGATGAAGATGATAGAGAGAGGGGTTTAGGGAGGGGTAGAGAGAGGGAGGAGTTTGATGAAGATGATAGAGAGAGGGGTTTGGGGAGGGGTAGAGAGAGGGAGGGGTTTGGTGAAGATCAAAGAGAGAGGGGCTTGGGGTGGGGTAGAGGGAGGGAGGGGTTTGAGGAGACTGGTAGAGAGAGGACGGGTTTTGGGGGCTGACACTAAGGCTGTGACACTAAAGTTGAAGCAGAGCAAATGGGGATGCACATGGAGAGTTTCTTTAAAAACATTTGCCATAACACAGCATACAGCAGAAACAGTGAAAATAAACTTGTACAAAACACAACATCCACAATGTATCAAAAATTATGATGCATACCCATGAATATGTAAAATGTGTGAGCCTAAGCTGTTCGGGCCCCTCTCCGAGCAACTCATCACCCCAAACTTGCAGGGTTACTCTCATCCCCTTCGCTGGGCCAAATGGGTCAAGTCAAGACAGGGTACATAGCAACCATCCCAGAGGCCCCCTAAGCTCTTGGCCTGCACGCCAAGATATAATTGGTTCCTTGCACAACAGCCTCTGTGACTAAGCCGTCTCCTGAGAGTGCCTCCACTAATGCAGAATTGTGCAACGTACACATGAGAGTGGCAACACTTTGTCTCAAGAATATGACCCTAAAAGTGACCGCAGAGCACAGGTCATCGTGTTTGGAATCTAGAGTTGCCAAGGCCATTTGTAGACTGGGACAGTGAAGGAATCGTTGTTTCAGTTCTGTTGCTTACTTCGGTGATGATTAATTGAAAACCTTAATAACCATAATAAAGAATGGCTCCTTGTCACGAACAGAAAAAAAGAAAAAGTGAACTTTCAGTTCAGAAGACAGACTTCCAAACGCACACTCCCAACGCTGACCCCCGCCCCCTCGGCTTTACATACTGGGGAATCGCCAGTGATAAATCTAATGGCCATAAAACTGCAAGGCGCATGCCCGCCATCTCTCGATTTCACGTTTCCTCGCGGGTGAATCGCTGCCCTGTGAGCGCGTTTGGAGAACGGGCCTTTCCGTATCCAGTTCACCTCTTAGGAAATTCGGTAGAGCCCGCTAAAAAAAAAAACTGGAGCGCGAGGCGCGGATCCAAGATGGCTCCTGGGCTGGCGGCTCCTTGGGGAGCTCCTTTGCTCTGCAACTCTATCCTTCCTCGTTCATCCATTGAGTAATCGCTTGCCGTGCCTATGTAACCTGATTCTCCATATATCCATTCGTGTGAGCATTTTGAACACCACTCTGGACTCCTGCCCGTCACTCCTATTTCACCTGTCCCAATACCTTCTTAATGTGGCTCGCGGCCAAATTTTGTCTGGTAACACTCCCGTGAAGCACCTTGGGACATTTTGACTACGTTAAAGGCGCTATATAAATGCAAGTAGTTGTTGGAACCGGGGTGGGAGGGGAAGCAGATGTGTGGCGTACTGAAGCTAATTGACCACATACTGTGGATACTTTGAATTTTTTCAATTAGTCTCTTTACTTAGCATCAGAAAATCCTACCTTGTGATTTCAGCAACAGCTTTCGACTGAAGACTTGGCAGGGAAGTACATTTTGCAATGCCTGTGATTCTTGGAGTTTCGAGCTAGCAGACATCCTGTCTCAAGACCTCTGTTGCACCATGTCAAGCCACCTCACAATCTCTGCGATGTCTCCAATCTCAAAGATTTAGTCATTTTGCAATCGAAAGAATTCTACGGGGTAAATTTAACGCAGCCTCGCGGAACCAGCAGGGGTCACGCGTTGATTTAAATAGACGGAAAAGTGCGCCCCGATTTATCTTCCGTTAAGTAGCACGGGAATCTCAGATCATTTACTACTGCCTGATATCTCAGGCGGAACGTAAAAGGATCCCAGGATGCTATTCGAAGAAGAGCAGGGAAGTTCTCTCCGGTGTCCTGGCCAATATTTATTCCTCGACCAGCATCACTAAAACAGATTATCTGGTCATATATTTCACCGCTGTTTGTGAGAGTTTGCTGTGCGCAAATTGGCTGCCCTGATTCCCTGCATCACAACAGTGACTACACTTCAAAAAAAAGTACTACATTGGCCGTGAAGAGCTTTGGGGCCTCCTGAGGTAGTGAAGGACGCTATATAAATGCAAATTCTTTCTTTTCTTTCTATGTACAAAGGCCAGTTTTTACACATGCTCACTCCGAGTGCACAGGATTACTCACGGGTCGCTCATACTGGGGGAATTGCAGGCACGCTCCCGATATTCCTAGGATCCGTACTGGGAAACGTGCATTCATTAAATTGGCCTTGTATCTTTAAAACGCACTGTGAAATTTGCACTGCAGGAGATGTAGCGTCCCACTGCAAAACAAGCTGCCAAGTCTGGTTGGTGGGGGCGGGAGTGGGGATATGAAATCCCCCCCACCACCACCTCAACGCTACAGGGCAGCTTTTACTGGTTGTTGTCCGAGCTGAGAACTCCCCACTGAGGCGAGCGAGTGGGGAGAAAATTTGGGGGGGGAAAGAAAAAGTCTGGACTGTGTGATTTTTAGAGTGACTCTTGCGCCCTTGAAATGTCCTTTATTTCTTTTAGTTTGATACATCAATAAAAATAACTTGGGAAGGAGGCAAGCTTTCGAAACCAATGTAGCTCTCCCACCCGCCCTTTTAGCTACTCCCATGTTATCCCGTGTAGCCCCAGAGAAGCATTCTTGCCATTTTCTAGAATGTTCCCTCTGTTGTTGTCTCTCCCTAGCAGCAGCAGTAGCTGCTTAAGATTGCACAATATGCAAGTCAGATGAATAACCCTGAGAAGATTTAAAGAAAATCGCATCACAACATGCAGACAGGGTGAATAATGCTAAGCTGTAGGGAGGGTAGCTATTGCAAAATATGTTAAATACTTGCACAGTGTATATAGGTATAAGGCAGTAGGATATAGCTGTATTACTCATAGACATTGGACTGTAATTAGAATCCTTCAAGTGGTTTTTGGAGGGTTTTCGTGGTGTCTGAAAACCATTAGAATAAAGCAATGGTTCTTTATATAAAAAAAAGGATCATTTATTTCTTAATTCCTGTTCTGCTACTTAAGGAGCCATTAGACACTGCCTGAAGTGTTGAACCAGCTCTGTGCAAGTTCACGGTGGGGGAGACATGTCTACCTCCAGGCACGGTGGGAGCACCAGGCTCTTGATCACTGGGTCTGGAGGCCTGAGGCCTACCCACGGGGCCTAACACGCTGAGCGCTGGGAGTTGTGGGCGGGAGACATCTAGGACGCAAATAGCCTGTAGACAAACCGTGTGCAAGGCTCATTAATGCCCGCATAACCTCCCCCTCCCCCTCCTCCCAACAAAATTATGGAAATTATGGTGCTTCCCCGTGAGTTTTGATGCGGATTTCCCCCAGGCGCTTGAGAGGAAACCTGATTCAAATTTTTAAAATTTCAATCTGGGGTGGCCCTCTCCTTTGTCTTCGGGCCGCCCTTACTTTGAGAACATTAAAGATTCCATTGCACTATTCAAAGAAGACCGGAGAATTTTTTTTTTTTTATTATCATTCATTCTCAGGATGTGGGTGTCTCTGGAATGGCCCATTCCTTAGCTGCCCAACTCGGTGGCTTGATGGGCCACTCCAGAGGGCAGTTAAGAGTCAACCACGTTGGTGCAGAGACTGGAGTCACATATAGGTCCAGAACGAGTAAGGACGGCAAGTTTCCTTCCCAAAAGGGACATCTGCAGGCCAGCTTTTACTTCCAGCTTCAAGGTCACTTTTACAGATGCCAGCTTTTTACTTCCAGGTTATTTTTTAAAACTGAATTCATATTCTGAAAGTGCCAACAGTGGGATTTGAACTCATGTTTTAACTAGATTGTCAGCCCAGGCCTCTGGATTGCTAGTCCAGTAAGATAACCGCTCAAAGCCACAAGTTGATCAAGAGATGAGCGCTCAGGTTTCAGTGACTCTTCACTGGATGAATTGCTTGCTCAATTTATTGAGAAACCAGTTTTAGTTTAATTTTTTTTTTTTACTGACACATGAATGCTTTTTTAAAAAAAAAATTCTCTGTCATCATTTGATTTTTTTTTTCATAATAAACCTTACCCAAGGAGTGGGTTCATTGGGCTCATTGTCTGAGGAACCACAAGTTTGTGGTTTACCGTGACACATCTTGACAAGTGTTTCAATAAGACTTTCCTCGCTGCTGAATTGCTGCTCGTGGTTCTCAGCAGTTTCCTATCCCTTTGCTCGGTTGACACCGCACTTTTGCTAACATTGAGAATTCTGGAGACAAAATGCTGCGACTGGGGATTTTCCAATTCCTGCGCTAATCCCACCTCCCTCAGTGACATCACAAGGGGAGCATCACTGTGACGGGGTCAGAATCATAGAATCGTACGGCACAGGAGGCCATTCGGCCCGTCGTGCCTGTGCCGGCTCTCTGAAAGAGCGATCCAATTAGTCCCACTCCCCCTGCTCTTTCCCCGTAGCCCTGCAAATTTTTTTCTTTTTAAGTATTTATCCAATTCCCTTTTGAAAGTTACTATTAAATCTGCTTCCGCCGCCCTTTCAGGCAGCGCATTCCAGATTGCTGCATTAAAAAAAAAATTCTCCTCATTACCCTCCTGGATTTTTGGCCAATTATCTTAAATCTGTCTCCTCTGGTTACCGACCCACCTGACAGTGGAAACAGTTTCGCCCCATCTACTCGATCAAAACCCCGTGATGAACTTTCCAACTGCGCACGGGTGCACTGAAACATTAAGAGATAATGGGGGTGACTTTCTGTGGGGGCTCGTGTAACTTGTTTACGTTGGTAAGCAGGGTTTCTGCCAAACTTCCACCAGAGTTGTGGTGGCGGAGCGGGAGAAGCCCCGAGGAAAATCACCGCCCCAATGATGCCACATCGGCACAGTCCATTGGAATTAGGGTGGCAAGCCTTGCCCGCCAGCTGCACATAATGGGAAATCACCCGCAACTTAGGCACGGTCAGTGGGCAACGCTCCCTACCAGTAGTGCGCATCTCTAAAATCAGCCCTACTGGGCCACGAAGCGGTCAGATCTTGTGCCCCAATTCTCTGCCCACTAAGGTCCTGCGTATGCCATCAGAAGGAGTCGCCCATGCCCTACCCCATGGTGAGAGTCACAGGTGCGCTCACGTACGGCGGCAGGGCATAAGTTGGCAGTGGTCTCTGCCCCAAAGAAGGCCCTCATGGATACTGGCTGCTACATCCAGGGCCAGGCCTAATTACCGGCACCTACTGAGTACTCCAGCAGATGTACAGGAGAGCGGTCAAGAGCGGGGCACATGCTAAATTCTTTTTTTTTCCTCCTTCTGTACTTTGTCCAGGGCACTGAGGCCAATTGAAGGACCTGGAGCGAAGATTAGATGACCCAGCACGAGGCGGGGAGTTAGAGAATCTCCCTGACAGGCCGATGCTTGCTTGGTCCTGACTCAAAATACTGCTGAGTGAGCAGCATCTTGCGAAAGCTCTTCTTTTTGCACAACAGCTTCCATGACCCTGGTCCAGTCTTGTCACACGATGTGTCATCTCTCTTGTAACTTTCACCAGAAAGTGGTGAAATCCTTTGCGGCGGAAACTTGGGGATGTTGAGAAATCGGATGGAGGTCTGTATTTAGTAACTCAGCGTTTCTTTATGATATATTGTGTAAAGTGGCCAATTGCCCAAGCAATGCTAAATCAGATTGTGGTTTATTGTAAATTAATTTGGCATCCTCTCAACTGCTAATATGTCTATTACTGATCCTTTTATAGCTCTATATTATTTTCCACTTGCCCATTCTCCCGCAGCTAACATCACCACCATTTAATTTCCCTTTCACATCCCACTGCCCCCTCCCAGAGCCAAGCCAGCTGGCTCAAGGTCCCAACTTTGGCTCAGTGGTAGCACACTGACTATGACCCCTAGTTCTAGACTCTCCAGCCAGGGGAAACAGCCTCACAGCATCCACCATGTCAAGCCCCCTAAGAATCTTATATGTTTCAATGAGATCACCTCTCATTCTTCTAAACTCCAGAGAGTACAGGCCCATTCTACTCAATCTCTCCTCATAGGACAACCCTCTCATCCCAGGAATTAATCTAGTGAACCTTTGTTGCACTGCCTCTAAGGCAAGTATATCCTTCCTTAGGTAAGGAGACCAAAACTGTACACAGTATTCCAGTATAGGCTCCAGTGCCCACGCCTGAAACAGGCATTAGGCCCCTTGCATAAGCAAATAGGGGGCCTAACACCTAACTGAGGCCCTCTGCCCCAAATCGGGCTGCCTCGAATACAACCGCCACCGGACCTGCTGTGGCCTAACAAGGGGTCCTTAAAGAGACCGCTGAAGGCCACCACCAAAATGGTAAGTTTTAACTTACCTGAATGTGGCAAAAGTGCTCCTCCCAGCTACACACCCTCCCTCATGATCACCCCTCCCCCTCCCTATCGTCCATTCCTCCCTCTCTCTTGATCAGCCCCCTCCCTCCCTCCCGATCAGCCCCCTCCATCTCACCCGCTCAGCCCCCCCTCCCAATCAACCCCCTCCCTCCCGATCGCCCTCTCTCCCTCCCAATCAGCCCCTCTCTCCCTCCCAATCAGCCCCTCTCTCCCTCCCAATCGCCCCCACCATCCCTCCCGATCGCCCCCTCCATCCCTCCCTCCTGAGGGTCGCAGTCCGCCCAACTTCATCCTCGTGGAATCAGTGAGCTGCCGCTGGACGCCCCATTAGCCATCGCAGCTCACCGGCAAAATGCTGACTAGGCCCGAGGCCCAATCTTGGGTGAGCCTCGAGACTCTGGCTTCAAAAGATTGTCGTGGGATCTTTTTTACATCCCACCTGACCAGGATGCCTTGGTTAGATGTCTCATCTGAAAGGAAGCACCTCCAACAATGTAGCCTTGCTGCAGTGAAATGTCATCCTAGATTATACGCTCAAATCCTAGAGATAGAGCCTTAACACACTGCCTTCTGACTCAGAAGCAATAGTGCTACCACTGACCACTGTGTCCTCCTGGCCGACTGTCACCTACAGGACGATCAGAGAGTGGGCAGGGGGATATGGAAGCTGAACGTGAAACTGTTGACCCCGGGAAACATTGAGGAACTGAAGAGGGATTACAAAGGTTTGAGAATCGTAAAGCCCCTCTTTGATTCCCCAGTGCACTGGTGAGATGCCATCAAGGCAAACATCAAGAGGTTCTTCATCCTCAAAGGTGTTCAGAAGGCGAGAGAGAGGCAGAGGGAAACGTCCCGACTCCAGAAAAGCATGCAGAATCTTCTCCTGCTGCAGTCGATGGGGATCGATGTCGGGGAGGAACTCAGAGAGGTGAAGGACCAGCAAGCCTTTTTCTTTGCCTCCAAGGCCTCCAAGATCATCTTCCGGTCCAGAGTCCGCTCCGTGGAGCAGGACGAGACTTGCTCGCGTTTCTTCTTCCAAAAGGTGCACGGAGAGAGCTCTGTGATCAGCAGCCTGAAGGAAGAGGACGGCTCGGTCACGTCCTCGCAGCCCGACATACTGAGGATCTGCAAATCCTTTTATGCCGGACTGTATGACGTGAATTCCACAGACAGCGCGGCCTCCCAGTCCCTCTTGTCGTCTATCACAGAGGTTCTAGACGACAGCAAGCGGGAGAGCCTGGATCACCCGCTAACTCTGGACGAACTGACAAAGGCCGTCCGATCCTTCGAGAAGAGTAAGACTCCCGGAAGCGACGGCTTACCGGTGGAGTTGTACTCGGCTCTGTGGGACTGGATAGGCCCAGACCTGCTGGAAGTGTACGGGGGTATGCTCCTGGCAGGCAGCATGTCAGACTCCATGAGGAAAGGCATCATCACCCTCATCTACAAACGGAAGGGGGAGAGGGAAGAAATCAAAAATTGGCGACCCATCTCACTACTTAACGTGGACTACAAAATTCTGTCCAAGGTCATTGTCAATCGGGTCAAGTCAGCCCTGGAGGTGGTGATCCACCCCGATCAGACCTGCGCCGTACCCGGCAGGAAGATCTCTGATAGCCTGGCGCTACTCAGGGATACGATCGCCTACGTACAGGACAGGGGGGTGAACACATGCCTGATCAGCCTGGAGCAGGAGAAGGCCTTTGACAGAATATCCCACACGTACATGATGGACGTGCTCCCCAAAATGGGGTTTGGGGAGGGAATCCGCAATTGGATCCAACTGCTCTACACAGACATCAGTAGCGCAGTTTCAATCAACGGGTGGGAATCAGAAAGCTTTCCGATCAAATCTGGAGTCAGGCAGGGCTGTCCTCTCTCCTCCGTCTTGTTTGTGTGTTGCATCGAACCCTTTGCCGAATCCATTAGGAGGGATGCGGGCATAAGAGGGGTGACGATCCCAGGCAGCGGAGGCACTCAGGTCCCTGTACATGGACGATGTCGCCGTCTTTTGCTCGGATCAGCTGTCGGTCCGCAGATTGATGAGCATCTGCGACCAGTTCAGACTAGCCTCGGGGGCCAGGGTAAATCGTACCGAGAGCGAGGCCATGTTCTTTGGGAACTGGACCGACCGATCCTTTGTCTCCTTCACTGTCAGATCGGATTACCTGAAGGTGCTGGGGATCTGGTTCGAGGGGGCCGGGGCGTACACCAAAAACTGGGAGGAGCGGATTGCCAAGGTGAAGCAGAAACTGGGACTGTGGGATCGACGATCCCTCTCGATCGTGGGCAAGAACCTGGTCATCAGGTGCGAGGTGCTCTCGGTGTTGCTGTACGTGGCGCAGGTCTGGCCCATACCTCGCTCCTGCGTCACGACAGTCACCCGAGCCGTCTTCCATTTTATCTGGAGATCAAAAATGGACCGTGTCCGCAGGGTCACGATGTACAAATCTCCAGAGAAAGGGGGGAAAGGCGTGCCCAACGTGGCCCTCATCCTGATGGCCACCTTTGTGTGCGGCTGCATCAAGCTGTGCATAGACCCTCGGTACGCAAACACAAAGTGTCACTACGTGCTGAGGTTCTACCTGTCCCCGGTGTTGAGAAGGATGGGCCTGGCCATGCTGCCACGGAACGCTCCGTCCAGTTGGACCGTTCCGCCCCACCTGTCCTTCGTGGAAAGGTTTGTGCAGGAAAACACCTTTGACCACAAGGCGATCAGCAAGTGGTCCGCACGTAACGTCCTCGAGACCCTGCGGGAAAAGGAGATGGTGGATCCTGTCAGTTGGTTCCCCGAGCAGACTGTCAATGTCATTTGGCAGAACGCCTCATCGCCAGAGCTTTCAAACAAGCACCAAGACCTAGCTTGGCTGGTGGTGAGAAGGGCCCTTCCCGTCAGATCCTTCATGCACTCCCGGGCTCTCAGCGCCACCGCGCGCTGCCCCAGAGGAGGCTGCGGTGGAGACGAGACCGTCACCCATCTCCTTATGGAATGTGCCTTTGCAAAGAAGGTCTGGAGAGAGATGCAGTGGTATCTGTCCAGGTTCGTTCCGAGCAGTTCCGTAACACAGGTTTCTGTGCTCTACGGGCTGTTCCCGGGGACGCACACCGAGACGGACATCAACTGCTGCTGGAAGACCATCAACTCGGTGAAAGACACCCTTTGGTCTGCCTGAAACGTGCTGGTCTTCCAGTGCAAGGAGCTGTCCTCGACCGAGTGTTGCAGACTGGCATATTCCAAGGTCCAGGACTACGTGCTCAGGGACGCACTGAGGATGGGTGCGGCCGCCGCAAAGGCTCTGTGGGGAAAGGCAACCGTTTAGAGCCTTCCTGCCATTGTATACCGAGGGGCTGCAATCAGGGAAAAACCCCCTCAGGCAGAATGTAAAATTCAAATTGATGTAGTGTACCTGTAATGAATCTGTAATGTACCTGTAATGAAACTGTAAAGTACCTGTAATGATTCTGAAATCAATAATCTGTATTGAGTGTAATGCAATGAGCACCCTAGAGTGTCATGAACTGTAATTAGGTACAATGTGTTCATTGAACTGAACTTGATGTAACCTGCAAATTGTATAATCTGTATGGTGTAAGTTTGGAATGTGATATGAGAACTGTATTGTATGTATTGTTGCAAATTTTATGAATAAAGTATATTTTTTGAAAAAAAATAGTGCTACCACTGAGCCAAGCTGAGCAGAATAATACCGGGGCTGGAAGAGTTTGCATAGACTAGGCTTGTATTCCCTGGAGTATAGAAGATTAAGGGGTGATCTAATCGAGGTGTTTAAGATGATTAAAGGATTCGTTAGGGTAGAGAGAGAGAAACTATTTCCTCTGGTGGGGGGAGTCCAGAACAAGGGGGAATAATCTTAAAATTGGAGCTAGTCGTCCAGGGGTGATGTCAGGAAACATTTCTTCACACAAAGGGGAGTGGAAATTTGGAACCCTCTCCCCCAAAAAAAAGCTGTTGAGGCTGGGGGTCAATTGAAAATTTCAAAACTGCGATTGACAGATTTTTGTCAGGCGAGGGTATCAAGGGTTACAGAGCCAAGGCGGGTAGATGGAGTCAAGGTGCAGATTGGCCATGATCCAATTGAATGGGCTGGAGGGGCTGAGTGGCCTACTCCTGTTCCTATGAGACTTGGCACTGAGAAGGGAACGGGAGGGGCCGGTCATGGAGAATTAAGAAATTCAAGAGAACTGTGGAAATTCAGAGGAATTTAATTGACGTTTCTGTAGTGTTCAATTGTTTCATTTTTTTCTTACATCACCATCTCTCCTTGGTGAATGCAAATGGCTCTGCGTACTCTTGCTTCATCCAATTACATGACTCCACAGGAATGTCTGAACATGACCCTGGTGTTGCTCATGTGTTTGTGCAATAGAGCTGCATCTGCATGAGCCTGTTTAATTAGTGTCGGATGTGCCTGTTAAACAAAGTTTACAGAGATGCAATCCCTTCCCTTAAACAGCAGAACTTTGGGGGTTTTTTCTCCCCCCCTCCCCCTTTCCTGCGTGTCTTCATTTTTCTGATGTCCTAACAAGAATTCAGCTACTAAGACTACGGCTGAGATTGCCTCTGTACTCTGTGCAAAGGATGTCACGGGTGGGGGAGGGTTGGAAGGGGCCGGGGGGGAGGGGGGTTGCTGCGGAGGATGTGTAAGATTGTGCAATAGAGGAAAGATAGCGATGAAAATCTAATCACAGTTCAATTGGCATCAGCTTCCCTCCAGTAACACACACACACACAATCAGCCAGTCCGCAGGTGTGATCCTGGACGGTGAGTGTTAGCAGGTTATTCACGATGAGCCGAATGGCCTCCTTCTGTGCTGTTTCATTCTACGATTCTAACAAGGGGGAGGGGGATATCACAGCCGAGTTTCAGCCTGTCCTAGCCCAATATTCACACCCACGGTGGGGGGAAGTAGATCTGGACTTTGTGCGATGGTGTAAAGTGGGTGATTAGCGAGTCGACGGCCCATTTCACCTCTCGTTCTTGTTTTTATTTCCGTCGACTTTGAATGGAAGTAGAAATCGGGAGAGATGCAGAACAGGCTGCCAACTCGCTAATCGCCCGTTTCCCCCAACGCACAAAGTAAAAGACCTGCCCCACACTCCTTCCAATGTGAGTCACTAACAGCAAGCAGGAGCTGAATTTTCCTCCCCTTACACGAAGGTGCTGAGACCGATTGTGATGCTTGTAACAGCTCCCCCCCTCTTTCATTCTAACTCGTTCTTTCTCAGGACTTCTGACTATGGTCCACTTTCCTTCACTTGCCAGTCCCTTCCTCCTGATTTTACCCTCATCTTCTCTTGCTGCGCCTCTTGGTGTCCTGCATAGAATGCCCTGACCCCTCACTTTGATTTTATAATGATAGTGTAATAATGACAATAATACTAATACAATAATGAACAGAGGGCATTTTTATGAAGCAGCAAGTAGAGATAGACTCCCGCTGCTCTGCTTACTGTTCATAGGAACGGGGGGAGGCCATTCAGCCCCTCGAGCCTGTTCTGCCTTTCAATAATGTGGAGATGCCGGTGATGGACTGGGGTTGACAATTGTAAACAATTTTACAACACCAAGTTATAGTCCAGCAATTTTATTTTAAATTCACAAGCTTTCGGAGATTTTCTCCTTCCTCAGGCAAATGTTTCAAGATCTCCTTGAAGCCTACGCATTTATACATATTGAACAATAATACATGGTGTTTACAGACTGCCCCTGCAACTGCCCGTTGCCAAGGCAATCACCGTGTTCAGAATTTGGAAATCTGGAACTCTCTCCCCCAAAAAGCTGTTGAGGCTGGGGGTCAATTGAAAATTTCAAAACTGAGATTGATCGATTTTTGTTAGGCGAGGGTATTAAGGGTTACAGAACCAAGACGGGTAGATGGAGTTAAGGTACAGATCAGCCATGATCTTATTGAAAGGTGATCACGGTGATTGCCTTGGCAACTGCCCGTTGCCAAGGCAATCACCGTGATCACCTTTCAATAAGATCATGGCTGATCTGTACCTTAACTCCATCTACCCGTCTTGGTTCTGTAACCCTTAATACCCTCGCCTAACAAAAATCGATCAATCTCAGTTTTGAAATTTTCAATTGACCCCCAGCCTCAACAGCTTTTTGGGGGAGAGAGTTCCAGATTTCCACTCCCCTTTGTGTGAAGAAATGCTTCCTGACATCACCCCTGAACAGCCTAGCTCTAAATTTAAGATTATGCCTCCTTGTTCTGGACTCTCCCACCAGAGGAAATAGTTTCTCTCTATCTACCCTATCAAATCCTTTCATCATCTTAAACACCTCAATTAAATCACCCCTTAATCTTCTATACTCGAGGGAATACAAGCCTAGATTGTGGGAAAGTAAGCTGTGAGGAAGATCCAAACAGGCTGCAAAGGGATATAGACAGGTTAAGTGAGTGGTTGAGAAGGTGGCAGATGGAGTATAATGTGGGGAAATGTGAAATTATCCACTTTGGTAGGAAGAATAGAAAAGCAGAATATTTTTTAAAAGATTAAAGTCTAAGAAATGTTAGTATTCAAAGGGATTTGGGTGTCCTTGTACACAAATCCTAGAACATGCGGGTACAGCAAGCAATTAGGAAGGCAAATGATATGTTAGCCTTTATTGCAAGTGGCTTGGAGTATAAGAGTAAGGAGGTCTTGCTACAATTATATAGGGTTCTGGTGAGACCACACCTGGAGTACTTTGTGCAGTTTTGGTCTCCTTACCTAAGGAAGGATATACTTGCCTTAGATGGGGTGCAACAAAGGTTCACTAGATTGATTCCTGGGATGAGAGAGTTGTCCTCTGAGGAGAGACTGAGTAGAATGGGCCTATATTCTCTGGAGTTTAGAAGAATGAGAGGTGATCACATTGAAATGTATAAAATTCTTAGAGGGCTTGACAGGGTAGATGCTGAGAGGCTGTTTCCCCTGGCTGGAGAATCTAGAACTAGGGGTCATAGTCTCAAGATAAGGGGTTTTAGGACCGAGATGAAGAAAAATTTCTTCACTCAGAGAGCTGTGAATCTTTGGAATTCTCCACTCCAGAGGGCTGTGGATGCTCAGTCGTTGAGTATATTCAAGATTGAGATCGATAGATTTTTGGACTCTAAGGGAACCAAGGGATATGGGGATAGGCAGGAAAGTGGAGTTCAGGTAGAAGATCAGCCATGATCTTATGTCCCTGTGTGACACTTAGGATTTGTGTTCTGTTATTGCATGATGCGGTGTGTTCACATTTTGTGAGTTCTGCAAGACATTCAGAAAACTGCACAGGAGATGCAATGGCCTATGAGCAAGATGGAGGCCCTATTTAGGCTAAATATCAAAGCAGGCCTCAGAGCTGAAAGGACAGTTCTGAAAGGGACTGTGCCCCCAAGGTAGGCCAAAAGGCCTTGCCACAAGCTGACCATTTGATTATCACCTATTCTTTGATTAAAACGCTGATCACAAAACTACAAGAACAATAAATCAGTGAACTGGGCTCAGTTAAAGGTTTCATGTCACTTTGACCTGAATCGATGTGAGGCCTATTAGAACTCAGTCTCAGAGCTGACCCATTGAAGTCACAAAGTCAATAGCTACAATCATAAGCTGATAGTTTGGAAACAAAAGCAGAAAATGCCAGAAGCACTCGACAGGTCAGTCAGCATCCATGGAGAGAACAGACCAGTTAATGTTTCAGGTGTAGGCCCTTCATTGGAACTGATGTCAGCCATGGCTCACTGGCTAACACTCCTACCTCTGAGTCAGAAGGTTGTGGGTTCAAGTCCTCTCTCCAGAGACTTTGAGCATAAAATCTAGGCTGACACTCCAGTACAGTACTGAGGGAGTGCTGCACTGTCAGAGGGGCTGTCTTTTAAATGTGACATTAAACTGAGGCCCCCACCTGCCCTCTCAGGTGTATGTAAATGATCCCATGGCACTATTTCAAAGAAGAGCAGCAATATTGTCCTGGCAAATATTTATCCCTCAACCAACATCACTAAAAAATAAACAAATGATCTGGTCATTATCACATTGCTGTTTGTGGGACCTTGCTGTGAGCAAATTGGCTGCTGCGTTTCCTACATTACAACAGTGACAAGATTTCAAAAAGTACTTAAGTGGCTGTAATGCGCTTTGTGATGTCCTGAGATCATGAAAGGCGCTGTATAAATGCAAGTCTTTCGTTCTTAAAGGCATACAGTTGCACTTGTCGATGTGTTTCCTGTTTTCTGACGAATAGATTGACAATACATTGCTGTCGAAAAGCCTCTTTGATAGTTGTACGGCGCTGTTCGTGGCAGTAGAATGTACTTTTTGCTGCAGCGTGCAACCTGTTGCAGCTGATCTCATTAATAATGCTAGGAAAGTATTACTTGGGCCTGTTTTTAACCTATCGTCGCGTAGAGCGGGAAATAGTTTGGTTAAAGGAGCATCGTCATTTTAGTAAAAAGCCTTATGTGCCATCGTAGGCTGCGGTGATTGTAACAATAATGACATCCTGCCACCAATCACTTAAAACGCAAGTCCAGGAAGTGACAGCTTTCCTGGACTGACTGCTACTTTTTTTTTAAAGTTATCGGCTCAGGCTGCGGCATCGAAATAAATCTTAATATTATAGCAATAACGATGACGCAGGCTTCCGAAATAGCTTTATTGCTGTAATATCAATCCTAAAGTGCAAAAATAGAAACAAATTTTAAATATAGGCCATTCGGGATCGAACATCCACTCAAATCTGCCGCCGGATTCCAGGCGGATCTCGGGGAGGGGGAAGGAAAATAGCCCGGGGGGCTGCTCCAGATTGTCCACCGGGAGTGACAGCAGCCCTCGAACGCAACTGCCGAAATATGGGGATTGACGTATTCAAATTGAGCACTACTGATGGGAAGGCATCATCGGAATGTGTAATGACAGGTGGGGCACGCCACCCGGCCCCACAGAAATAAAAATTTAACATTTCTTCATAGTATCATAGTATGACACAGCTCAGAAGGAGGCCATTCAGCCCGTCGTGCCTGTGCCAGCTCTTTAGTAGAGCTATCCAATTCGTCCCACTCCCCTGCCCTTTCCCCAGTGACCTGTAAATTTTTTCCCTTCAATTATTTACACAATTCCCTTTTGAAAGTTACTGTTGAATCTTCCCCCACCCTTTCAGGCGGTGAATTCCAGATCATAACAACTCGCTGCGTAAAGAAATGTTTCCTCATCTCGCCTCTGGTTCTTTTGCCAATTGCCTTAAATCTGTGACCTCCGGTTACCGACCCTTCTGCCACTGGAAACAGTTTCTCCTTATTTACTCTATCAAAACCCTTCATGATTTTGAACACCTCTATCAAATCTCCTCTTAACCTTCTCTGCTCGAAGGAGAACAACACCAGTTTTTCCAGTCTCCCCACATAACTAAAGTCCCTCATCCCTGCTACCATTCAAGTAAACCTTTTCTGCACCCTCTCTTAATTATTAATGACTTAGATGAAGGGACCGAGTGTAATGTATCCAAGATTGCTGACGATACAAAGCTAGGTGGGAAAGCAAGCTGTGAGGAGGACACAAAGTGTCTGCAAAGGGATACAGACAGGTTAAGTGAGGTTATTCACTTTGGTAGGAAGAATAGAAAAACAGAATATTTTTTAAATGGTGAGAAACTATTAAATGTTGGTGTTCAGAGAGATTTGGGTATCCTCATGCAAGAAACACAATAAGTTAGCATCTAGGTACAGCAAGCAATTAGGAAGGCAAATGGCATGTTGGCCTTTATCGCAAGGGGATTGGAGTACAAGGATAAGGAAGTCTTACTACAATTGTACAGGGCTTTAGTGAGACCTCACCTGGAGCACTGCATACAGTTTTGGTCTCCTTATCTAAGGAAGGATATACTTGCCTTCCAGGCGGTGCAACGAAGATTCACTAGATTGATTCCTGGGATGAGAGGGTTGTATTATGATGAGAGATTGAGTAGAATGGGCCTATACTCTCTGGAGCTTAGAAGAATGAGAGGTGATCTCATTGAAACATATAAGATTCTGAGGGGGCTTGACAGGGTAGATGTTGAGAGCATTGTTTCCCCTGGCTGGACAGTCTAGGACTAGGGGGCATAGTCTCAGGACATTTAAAACTGAGACGAGGAGGAATTTCTTCACTCAGAGGGTGGTGAATCTTTGGAATCTCTACCCCAGAGGGCCATAGATGCTGAGTCATTGAGTATATTCAGGCTGAGATAGATAGATTTTTAGACTCCACAGGAATCAAGGGATATGGGGATCGGGCGGGAAAGTGGAGTTGAGGTAGAAGATCAGCCACGATCTTATTGACTGGCGGAGCAGGCTCGAGGGGCCGTACGGTCTACTCCTGCTCCTATTTCTTATGTTCCTATGTTCCTTATTAAGACCTTGACGTCCTTCCTAAAGTGCGGTGCTCAGAATTGAACACAATACTCCAGCTGAGGCCTAACTAGTCTTTTATAAGCTTCCATGCTTTTGTACTCTATGGGCTCTACTTTCGCACCCGCGATCGGGTGCGTTCGTGGCGGGGGGGCTGCGAAAATCCGGGATTCCCGGGAAGGGTGCGGAGCCCGGCTCCAACCCGCCCCATTTCCGGGTTCCCCCAGTGACGCGCTGACATGCGCGCGCAGCCCCCGCATGTGGGACTCCCGCAGGCAATTAAAGCCGGCGGGGTGCCACTTAAAGTACTTGAACAGGTACTTCAGGTCGTTTACAGACCTGATTGACCTGATATTTTAGGAGGGATCGGGTTTTGCAATTAACTGAGACTGTTTCCCGTACTGGGGGAAACACTCCCAGTTGAAATGGACGTGTTGCAGCCACCAGCCTGTGGCAGCTGCAAAGGTCCATTTGACAGGTGGGGAGGGGGGGGGTGGAGACCCTCACTCATTGCAGGAGGCCACTCTGTCACTTTGGACAAAGTTTGGCCTCCACCACCCTCCTCCTAACAATCAAATGCATAAACCTGCACACTTACCCCGGTGTCTAGACACATTTACCTACCTTGCGGACCCCCTCAGATGTACATCTTCCGGATGGGGGCCGCCGTAGCTGCAGTCATGACCTCCTCGGAGGACGAACAGCATCACCAGCCTCGCCGGCCACACCATCCACCTCTGACACGTGGAGCTCCACAACACAGTGCTGTGACACATCCACCTGCACAGTAGAGAGAGATGCGTTGCAGAGGGCACTACCCTCGCCACAGGGTCTGCAGACCAATGCTCAGCTTCAGTGGACATGTAGTCGTGGACATCTGCAGCCTCCTTCATGCCGAGCTGCTCCCGGCTGGCCCGAGCACTTTCTTCTTACCTGTCGCTGTCAAAGTCACCACTGCCCTCAACAACTTCTCCTCCGTATCCTTCTAGGGTGCCACCAGGGACATCGCCGATGTCTCTCAGTCGTCTGCATAAAAGAGCCCTGCAAATACACCTACACCCACTCTGCAGTGACACAATGGGTGGCATCAGTTGTGGGTCTTCATTGTGATCCTCAGGAAAGGGCATTATTGCACAAACCAGACAAGATTCGCAAAGACGTGGCAGTAGTGGTGACAATATAATATGTAATGTGAGTTGATCAGAAATCAAATATAAGTAAAAACCATGACAAACCCTCAAACCCCCTTCATGCTCACGGCACGTTTGCCTTACGCTGCCTACTGCACATATGTGATGCATGCCCTGTGGCTGCAGCACAGGTAGTGGGAGGTTGAGTGAGGCTGACCATGAAAGAGATGCACGAGAGGGTGAGTATGAGATAGAGCCATGAGATTGTATGAGGATTGGGTTGAGTGGTAGTGGTGGGATGAGTACTGGCAAGATGAGTAAGTGCAGGTAAGATGAGGATGAGCTTTGATTGGGTGTGAGGGGTGATGTGATAGAATAGTGTTGGCAGTGCAGAAGGAGATGTGGGGTGGGAGCGGTGATGTGGCAGACGGAGTGTAGGGGAATGAGTAAGTGTACTCACTTCGGCTGACCTACTTAGGTCATTGCAGCGCCTCCTGCACTGTGTGCAGGTGGGCAATATGTTGGTGGTGCTGGTGACCTCCTCTGCCACCTCGAGCCAGGCCTTCTTGGTGGCAGAGGCAGGCCGCTTCCTCCCGCCCGCCGGGGGGAGGATCTCTGTCCTCCCCCTCCTCCTCACCCCATGTATTGATACCTGGAGTGAGGAATCATTAAACCTGGGAGCAGCCTTCCCCCTGGGCTACTCCATGCTGTAATTTTTTCCTATTTTCTGCAGCATCAGTCAGTGGTGGACTGCCCCTTTAAATAGGGCTCCTCCAGCTGACAGACCTTGCTGCGCATGCTCAGTCCGCCCGCCGCGCAGCTTACCAGCGGGAAACCCGGAAGCACAGGTAAGTGGCTCCAATTATCCTGTAATTGCGTGCGGAGCACCCTGATTTCACCGGGCACGTTACCCACGCGCCCAGTCGACCCCCCGCTGAGAACCCGCCGCCCTGCTAATATCGAGCCCTATGCCTCTATTTATGAAGCCCAGGATCCTGTAAGCTTTTCCAACAGTTTTGTGAACTTGTCCTGCCACCGTCAAGGATTTGTGTACATTTTTTGAGGGGCCCCTTTAAGAACTGTTGGTTCGGGCCACTCAATGCCTGGTACAAACTGGCAGAGCCTACAAGGCGCCCATTTGTACCTGAAAATTGCAAACAGGGTCCTACAACTGGCACAGGACCCTGATTTGTTTTACGCCTGTTTCAGGTGGGCAGTCCACTCGCCCGTTTACTGGCCTGCCAGAAAATTACATCATACGGATCTGGGGCCTCAATGAGGCAGAGATGAGCCTGCCCTCCTCCCTGATTTTCATCTGACAGCCACCCGTTTTTCGGGCCCGTTTTGCATCCGGCAACTGAAAATCCCTCCGCACAGGAATAATCGGAGTGCAGAGGAGCAGAGGTGACCATTGTTTTTTTTATTCGTTCATGGGATGTGGGCGTCGCTGGCGAGGCTGGCATTTATTGCCCATCCCTAATTGACCTTGAGGAGGTGGTGGTGAGCCGCCTTCTTGAACCACTGCAGTCCGTGTGGTGAAGGTTCTCCCACAGTGCTGTTAGGAAGAGAGTTCCAGGATTTCGACCCAGCGACGATGAAGGGACAGCGATATATTTCCAAGTCAGGATGTTGTGTGACTTGCAGGGGAACGTGCAGGTGGTGTTGTTCCCATGCGCCTGCTGCTCTTGTTCTTCTAGGTGGTAGAGGTCGCGGGTTTGGGAGGTGCTGTCGAAGAAGCTTTGGCGAGTTGCTGCAGTGCATCCTGTGGATGGTGCACACTGCAGCCACTGTGCACCGGTGGTGAAGGGAGTGAATGTTTAGGGTGGGGGATGGGGTGCCAATCAAACGGGCTGCTTTGTCCTGGATGGTGTCGAGCTTCTTGAGTGTTGTTGGAGCTGCACTCATCCAGGCAAGTGGAGAGTATTCCATCACACTCCTGACTTGTGCCTTGTAGATGGTGGAAAGGCTTTGGGGAGTCAGGAGGTGAGTCACTCGCCGCAGAATACCCAGCCTATGACCTGCTCTTGTAGCCACAGTATTTATGTGGCTGGTCCAGTTAAGTTTCTGGTCAATGGTGACCCCCAGGATGTTGATGGTGGGGGATTCGGCGATGGTAATGCTGTTGAATGTCAAGGGGAGGTGGTTAGACTCTCTCTTGTTGGAGATGGTCATTGCCTGGCACTTGTCTGGCATGAATGTTACTTGTCACTTATCAGCCCAAGCCTGGATGTTGTCCAGGTCTTGCTGCATGTGGGCACGGACTGCTTCATTATCTGAGGGGTTGCGAATGCAACTGAACACTGTGCAATCATCAGCGAACATCCCCATTTCTGACCTTATGATGGAGGGAAGGTCATTGATGAAGCAGCTGAAGATGGTTGGACCTAGGACACTGCCCTGAGGAACTCCTGCACCAAGTCCTGGGGCTGAGATGATTGGCCTCCAACAACCACTAACATCTTCCTTTGTGCTAGGTATGATTCCAGCCACTGGACAGTTTTCCCCCTGATTCCGATTGACTTCAATTTTATTAGGGCTCCTTGGTGCCACACTCGGTCAAATGCTGTCTTGATGTCAAGGGCAGTCACTCTCACCTCACCTCTGGAATTCAGCTCTTTTGTCCATGTCTGGACCAAGGCTGTAATGAGGTCTGGAGCCGAGTGGTCCTGGCGGAACCCAAACTGAGCATCGGTGAGCAGGTTATTGGTGAGTAAGTGTCGCTTGATAGCACTGTCGACGACACCTTCCATCACTTTGCTGATGATTGAGAGTAGACTGATGGGGCGGTAATTGGCCGGATTGGATTTGTCCTGCTTTTTGTGGACAGGGCATACCTGGGCAATTTTCCACATTGTCGGGTAGATGCCAGTGTTGTAGCTGTACTGGAACAGTTTGGCTAGAGGCGCAGCTAGTTCTGGAGCACAAGTCTTCAGCAATACAGCTGGGATGTTGTCGGGGCCCATAGCCTTTGCTGTATCCAGTGCACTCAACTGTTTCTTGATATCACGTGGAGTGAATCGAATTGCCTGAAGACTGGCTTCTGTGATGGTGGGGATATTGGGAGGAGGCTGAGTCCATTGACCTGTCCCTGGTTCGAAAAATGCCACTCTATCAGTGTTGCCTCTCAATGTCTTTCTCTGCAACTTATCCAGTTCCCTCTTGAATTTGCTGGAACAAATTCCCTTTTGAATTTGCTGGTCACCATCACTGCCATCAGCAACAGCAACTTTTACTTATAAAACGCCTTTAACGTAGTGAAACGTCCCAAGGCGCTTCACAGGAGCGATTATCAAACAAAATTTGACACCGAGCCACGTAAGGAGATATTAGGACAGGTGACCAAAAGCTTGGTCAATGTGGTAGGTTTTAAGGTGCGTCTTAAAGGGGGGGGGAGAGGTAGCAAGGCGGAGAGGTTTAGGGAGGGAATTCCAGAGCTTAGGGCCTAGGCAACTGAAGGCACGGCCGCCAGTGGTGGAGCGATGAAAATCGGGGATGCGCAAGAGGCCAAGAATTGGAGGAGCACAGAGATCTCAGAGGGTTGTAGGGCTGGAGGAGGTCACAGAGATAGGGAGGTGCGAGGCCATGGAGGGATTTGAAAACATGAATGGGATTTTAAAATTGAGGCGTTGCCAGACCGGAAGCCAATGTAGGTCAGCGAAGCTGACGATAGATATGGATGAAGAATGTCGTTCTGCCCATCCTAGATGATCTATCCAGAAAGAGTCTCATCATGGCATCCTACTGTTCCTTAAATGATTCCAGATTTTTGCCTCCATTACCTTAACTCGAAATCTATTCCATGTGATAATCTGTTCCATATATTCACCACTTTCTGTGTAAAGTATTTAAAACCAGAATGCCTGTTCGCTTTCTCTTCTCTGAGCTTGAGTGCGTGCCTCCTTGTTGTAGTTTGCGAGTTATGTCAAACGCACTATTTCTGTTCCATTGATCAATACCGCTTAGAACCTGAGTAACAAAGTATGATAGAGTGATACATTATAGCACAGAAAGACCCAATGGGGCTTGTTATTCATGAGTGTGAGCCCTCTGTTCATGTTAAACAGCCTACTTATATTATGTGGAGAATTGGACAGTGTTGACCTGTAAAAGTAATGGTCAAGCATTCTTGGGTCACAACCGGTTGGTCAGTTAATCCTTGGTCTTGAACTAGAAATCCTTTGACCCTGTTTGCAGATGTCGAAAGCAGCCACGCTCAGCTGCACAACAGCGTCAGTGAGTATCAAGCCTGGCGAAACTTTTAGACCCTGTTATATTTACAGCTCTGCAGTCAATGGCAGCAGGCTTGTAAAGATAAGTGAGACGCGGTGGTGCGGAGAGCTACAGCGGGGGGGAAGGGATGGGGGGGCAGTTTTTGTCCCCGGTGCCCGAGGAGGCAGTGTCACTGGTACGGCAGGTTCTGCCTTGCCGTTATATTTTCTGGCCGTGGGCCAGCGGGTTTCCCCTGAGCCATCGGGGAAAGGGTCGGTGCCAGAAAGCAGCGGTCGCAATTTGCAACTTTCAAAAGACAGTGCGACCGGACCCCTGCAAAACAGGAGCCATCACAAAACACGCCCACTTCAACGCAAGCTTGGCAAGACAGATCACTGTCTGAATATTCCAGTCAACTTCACACGTATGGAGTCACCAGGCTATACGTTACCTCATTTCATCCCAGAGTATTCACAATGCAACTGCACGCTCCTTAAATTTGGTGAAGGGGGAGAAGCTGGAGAGGGGTTCTTGTTTCATGGAATTTGGTGTATTAGACACTAAAACCCTCCGAGATCTCTGCGCTGCTCTAATTCTGGCCTCTTGCGCATCCCCGATTTTCATCGCTCCACCATTGGCTGCTCAGGCCCTAAGCTCTGGAATTCCCTCCCTAAACCTCCCTACCTCTCTCTCCTCCTTTAAGACCCTCCTTAAAACCTACCTCTTTGACCAAGCTTTTGGTCACCTGTCCTAATATCTCCTTATGTGGCTCGATGTCAAATTTTGTTTGATAATCGCTCCTGTGAAGCGCCTTGGGACGTTTTATTATGTTAAAGACGGTATAGAAATCCAAGTAGTTGTTGTTGTTGTTGCTGCTGCTGCTGTTGTTGTTGCTGTTGTTGTGAAAGCTATGTGTTCCCCAAGGCCCTTTTACATTGATTCTCATTTTAAGTGATTGATTTAATAGAATTACTAGAAACAATTGCATTTGTATAATTCCCATCTAATATGCCGAACATAGGATAGGAATGGAGGAGGGAAAGAAATACATTTACGAGAGATCATTTTATTGATGAATGTCCCTTTAATTTTATTCCCCTCTCCTCTTCTCTTAAAGGTGATGACTCCTTGCTGGCATACAGTTGCACAGGTGCTGGAAGCCCTCTAATATCTTGTGCAAGTAAAAACATGAAAGACTTGCATTTATTTAGTGCCTTTCGTGAGCTCAGGACATCCCAAAGCGCTTTACAGTCAATTAAGTACTTTTTGAAGTGTAGTCACTGTTGTGATGTAGAAAATGCAGCAGCCAATTTGCGCACAGCAAGATCCCACAAACAGCAATGTGATAATGACCAGATAATCTGTTTTAGTGATGTTGGTTGAGGCATAAATATTGGTCAGGACACCAGGGAGAACTCCCCCGTTCTTCTTTGAAATAGTGCCGTGGGTCTTTTACGCCCATCTGAGAGGGCAGTGGCTGCAGTGTGTACCATCCACAGGATGCACTGCAGCAACTCGCCAAGGCTTCTTCAACAGCACCTCCCAAACCCGCGACCTCTACCACCTAGAAGGACAAGAGCAGCAGGCACATAGGAACAACACCACCTGCACGTTCCCCTCCAAGTCACACATCATCCTGACTTGGAAATATATCGCCGTTCCTTCATCGTCGCTGGGTCAAAATCCTGGAACTCCCTTCCTAACAGCACTGTGGGAGAACCGTCACCACACGGACTCCGGCGGCTCACCACCACCTTCTCAAGGGCAATTAGGGATGGACAATAAATGCTGGCCTCGCCAGCGACGCCCACATCCCATGAACGAATATATAAAAAAAGATAGGGCCTCGGTTTAACTTCTCATCTGAAAGACAGCACCTCCAACAGTGCAGCACTCCCTCAGTACTGCACTGGAGTATCGGCCTAGATTCCGTGCTTAAGTCTCTGGAGTGGGACTTAAACCCACAGCCCTTCTGACTCAGAGGCAAGAGTGCTACCCCTTGAGCCACGGCTGACACCAAGGGCTCGAACTGTGATTAGCTAACTCTCCGCAGACCAGGGATTAACCTAGGACCTTCCTGCTCTGTATAGCTCGATTTAACCAGCTGAACCATCAGGGAAGCCCCTTTGTTACTTTAATTTAATGTAACCAAAACAAACAGGAACCTGAAAGGAGGAACTAAATCCCAGTAGGAAAAACATCCCTTTCAGTATCACTCACTCTCTCTTCTTACTGTTTGATGAATCTCTATATTTGGTAATCTCCCTTGCCAATGGTACTTTCGAGATCGGAGCACAGGAGCATCGAGAGCCACAGACATCAACCCAGGTTGTGCTGCTGCCCTTGCGTTGAGTGAGGCCGAGAATGCAGTACATAAACATAACATACGCCGACTTGTTCGTATACAGCGCCTCTAACATAAGGAAACGTCCCCCAGGGACTTCGGAAATGGGTGTAAAAAGAATGGACAATGATCGGAAGAGAAAGCCTCGGTCGGGGGGGAGGAAGGGGGTGGGGGAAGTGGTCACCCAAAACCTGGTCAAAGAGATAAGACTTGAGGAGGTTTTTGAAGTTGGAGAGAAATAAAGAGGTGAAGAACTTTGCTCGGGGAGTTTGAAAGTGTAGGACCGAGACAGCTGAACCCAATGCCAGCAATAGTGGGCCGAAGGGGTAGGGAGAGATACATAGAAGACTGGAGTCGGAGGGGTTATTATTAATATCACTAATAATGGTATACACAGAAAATAATGGAAGTGATTAGAACACTATAATCTCAATGAGAGATGCAGATAATATATAAAGAAAATAATGGATATCCCTGGGTAATTACAAGGTAATAGTCTCGTGGAGGATACAGATGAATGCATTAAAAAAAAGATTGAAACTCAAATGGATTATTTGTAACTTTTACTGTACCCCAAGGTGGGACTATTGCCCTAAGGTCAGACTGTCAGTTGTTTGTGCAGTTCACAGGGATTGGTTTATTCAGCTATGGGGACTATTTGTTCTAATGGTGTCTCTCAATGCTGATCCCTGACTGTAACGAGTTTAACTTTCTCTCCTTGGTGCCCTGGTCAATCCACACGCATAAATTCCTGTCTGTGATATTTGAAAGCAGTCACCGTCCCGTTTAAAATCAAAGGGCTATCAACGGTTTTAAAACAGTATAAACAGGAATTTATGCAAATGCATTAACTGGTGTTTAAAAAAACTTACACAAAGGAAATTAAACTCAAACAGGTGTGCTTTATGTTATTAGTTGTTAATCATACTTATTTTTTATTCGTTCATGGGATGTGGGCGTTGCTGGCGAGGCCGGCATTTATTGCCCATCCCTAATTGCCCTTGAGAAGGTGGTGGTGAGCTGCCTTCTTGAACTGCTGCAGTCCGTGTGGTGACAGTTCTCCCACATTGCTGTTAGGAAGGGAGTTCCAGGATTTTGACCCAACGACGATGAAGGAACGGTGATATATTTCCAAGTCGGGATGGTGTGTGACTTGGAGGGGAACGTGCAGGTGGTGGTGTTCCCATGCACCTGCTGCTCTTGTCCTTCTAGGTGGTAGAGGTCGTGGGTTTGGGAGGTGCTGTCGAAGAAGCCTTCGCGAGTTGCTGCAGTGCATCCTGTGGATGGTACACACTGCAGCCACTGTGCGCCTGTGGTGAAGGGAGTGAATGTTTAGGGTGGTGGATGGGGTGCCAATCAAGCGGGCTGCTTTGTCCTGGATGGTGTCGAGCTTCTCAAGTGTTGCTGGAGCTGCACTCATCCAGGCAAGTGGAGGGTATTCCATCACAGTCCTGACTTGTGCCTTGTAGAAGTGGAAAGGCTTTGGGGAGTCAGGAGCTGAGTCACTAGCTGCAGAATATCCAGCCTCTGACCTGGTCTTGTAGCCACAGTATTTAATGTGGCTGGTCCAGTTAGGTTTCTGGTCAATGGTGACTCCCAGGATGTTGATGGTGGGGGATTCGGCGCTGGTAATGCCGTTGAATGTCAAGGGGAGGTGGTTAGACTCTCTCTTGTTGGAGATGGTCATTGCCTGGCATTTGTCTGGCGCGAATGTTACTTGCCACTTATCAGCCCAAGCCTGGATGTTGTCCAGGTCTTGCTGCACGCGGGCTCGGACTGCTTCATTATTTCACGGGTTGCGAATGGAACTGAACACTGTGCAATCATCAACGAACATCCCCATTTCTGACCTTATGATGGAGGGAAGATCATTGATGAAGCAGTTGTATTAATGTATCAGCCTTGGCTCAGTGGTAACACTCTCACCTCTAAATCAGGAGGTTCTGAGTTTAAATCCCACTCCAGAGATTTGAGCACATAATCTAGGCTGACACTCCAGTGCAGTACTGAGAGTGTGCCAAAATCTCTTTGCATTGGTGCAAACTGTCTGGTATAACTAGCCTACAAAGGAGCTCGTTCATTTAGTCAGAAGATTGTGGATTCAAGTCCCACTCCGGAAACTTGAGCACAAAATCCAGACTGACTCTCCAGTACCGAGGGAGTGCTGCACTGTCGGAGGTGCCGCCTTTCAGATGAGACATTAAACCGAGGCTCAACCTGCCCTCTCAGATGGATGTAAAGACATAGAGAAATGGGCCACAATATTACACGTTACTAACAGTTAGTGAGGTCTGGTGACATAATCAAAGTTCTAAGACTAGTGGAAACCACCTTGGCCGTTCAGAAATCACCAACATTGAGAATTATTGGATGGTGCACAGAAAGAGAGAGACAGAAAGAAAAAGAGTCAGGCACGAAGCCAAGAAGAATAGATCAAAAAGTGACAGAGATAGACTGAGACAAATGTAAAGACAGATAAAGATAGAACTACAGAGAAGAACAAAGATAGAGGGACTGGGAGAGGGAGAATTAATCAGAGAGACTGACTGAGACTGATGCATTATTTACATTGCAGAAATGTTTCCAGTTGCAGGAACCGCCCTGTTTATATTGTGGGACGGTTTCTACAACACTATCAGCCAGGAAATTATAGGCCAATTAGTTTTACCTTGGTTGTGGGTAAGCTTCTTGAGCCAATAATATGGGATGAAATTAGTGAACACTTAGAATGGCAATAGGATAGTCAGTATGGATTTGTAACGGGTAGGTCATGCCTGACCCATTTAGTTGAACTCACAGCATGTATAGATGAAGGGGGATACAGCGGATATTATATATGTGGATTTTCAGAAGGAATTCAATAAGGTGCCATGTAAGAGATTCATAGGGGCATTGAATATAAAAGCAAGCAAGTGATGTTAAAGTTGTACAAGATATTTGTTCCTGCCACAGCTGGAGTATTGTGGGCCATGCTGGGTATCCCCTTATAGGAAGGACATGGGAACAATGGAAAGACCAATACCAGCGATGAGGTTACAGTTACGAAAGGTTTGACAAATTGGGACTTTTTCACCGGTACAGAGAAGGTTAAGGGAGGGGGAGGGGAATCTAATAGAAGTTTTCAAAATTATGAATGGTTTTGCCTGCTGTTGTCACTCCTGTTGGAGAAATGTAAGGAATCTTACAACACCAGGTTATAGACCAACAATTTTATTTTAAAATCACAAGCTTTCGGAGATTATCCCCTTCGTCAGGTGAAAGGGGATAATCTCCGAAAGCTTGTGATTTTAAAATAATCCTTACATTTGTCCACCCCAGTCCATCACCGGCCTCTCCACATCATGACTCCTGTTGGAGGTTAGAGATCCATCAAAGAGGGAATCCAGCTCCATGGCTTTGTCGTTGAATAAAGACCCCAATATCAGCACACGAGGCCAAGGGAAATGGGCGTCTCTGCTGCTTTCGGAAGAACAGAGGTCGTCAGGTTGTTTATACTTGCAAGGGCAGCGGGCAGCTGGAGGACCATGCATTTCCCCATCAACTACACTGTTCTAATGACAAGCGCCTTTAGAGGTACAGAAAGACAGAGAGCTCTAAGGACAGACAAGAATCCAGAGAAATAAACAGCTCATGTGATCAAACCGCTTCTAGCGTTAATGATTCCATAATGTACAGGACTCTGGGAACTGTCCTGTTATATTACAGGCCAGATTCCAGAGCACCGGTAGCCGCACAAAAGTATCTGCAGTGCAAGGCTGTGAATCGGAACTGTCACCATCGGTGTTGCCCCTTTGGCTGTGTGTGAGGCGATGCCACCTCTTGAGACGGTACTACAGGCCATTAGGGGAGCTCTAGCTTCCACTTCACAATTACAGCACCGCGAGCAGACCTGGGGCTACTGCCGACGGGAGGATTAAGAACTGGCATTTATTTATATAGCGCCTTTCATGACCTCAGGATGTCCCACAGCGCTTTACAGCCAATTAAGTATTTTTGAGGCGCAGTCACTATTGTAACGTAGGGAAACGCGGCAGCCAATTTGCGCACAGCAAGATCCCACTGAACAGCAATGAAATAAATGACCAGATAATCTGGTTTTGGTGTTGGTTTAGAGATAAATGTTGATCTGGATACAGGAAAAATGAATAAAATAGTTTAAAAGAAACACAATGTGCATTAGTTAGAAATAAATGTACATTCAAAGGCTTTAAAATGATATGCTGAGGTAAAGGAAGAACTTGCATTTATATAGCACCTTTCACATCCTCACGACATCCCTAAGCGCTTCGCAGCCAATTAAGTACTTTCCAAATGTAGTCACTGTTGTAATGTAGGAATACGCGGCAGACAATTTGCGCACAGCAAGATCCCACATCCTCCAGCCCGACAACCCTCCAAGATCCCTGCGCTCCTCCGATTCTGCCTCTTGCAAATTCCCGATTTTCATCGCTCCACCATTGGCAGCCATGCCTTCAGCTGCCTAGGCCCGATGCTCTGGAATTCCCTCCCTAAACCTCTCCGCCTCTCTCTCCTCCTTTAAGACGCCCCTTAAAACCTACCTCGCTTTTGGTCACCTGTCCTAATATCTCCTTATGTGGCTTGGTGTCAAATTTTGCTTGATGATTGCTCCTGTGAAGCTTCTTTGGACGTTTTACTATGTTAAAGGTGCCATATAAATGCAAGTTGTTGTTGTTTGTTGAAATAAATGGCCAGATCATCTGGGAAGATTGTAATTCAAAGGCACAGAGATAAAGATAAGGACGGAGACACAGAGAAAGCAGAGGCAGAGACAGACTCCCTGAAGGTCACCACATGTATGGGCATGTGTGTGTGTGTGGGGAGAGGAGAGAGGGGGGGGGGAACAGTAAGAGTACTGTGCAATCTTCTTGTTGAGTCTATACATGATGTTACACAGGAAAAGAGAACAGCACACACACACCTAACCAAACAATACGCACTGAGCCTTTCTCCGGAAAAACCACACTCTGACAGGTGATTGATGCTGGCTTCAAAGCAGTGGTTCCCGCCGAGCGGCAATCACAGAAACCCACTGGGGCAGACATCACACTCCTGATGTTAATCCATTGAAACCAAATGGCACTGGATGTCGAGTGATTGAATCAATATGAGGGAATGGCCTTGAAATATCTGCTGAACAAAAATAAAAAGGGGAGAAGGACTGCCTTTTGTCCACGACTAACGATCCACTAGGAAACTCTGCAGGAACACTTGGCTTTCAAACAACGTCAGAATGAGATTTCGTCAGCAGGACGTTAATCACAGAAAAATATGGACATCCTCCAGTTAAATGGGTTTCACTCCAGATTTTCCACTTTAGCAGCTTTGAGGAGCGAGCAGGTCCTCGTCCAACTTTCTACCCTCACACACCCACGTGCTTACCAATGGCTGTTGTTCTTTATTTTCAACAGATTCATTAATTATCCAGTCGCAGGGGAAAGAACTGCTTCCTCACTACAGATAGCAACGTAGCAAACTCCGTCATCTAGAATTCCAGTTACCATGTGGCCGCTCACAGTGCCCAGAGCTGTTCTTCTGCCCCTGAGAGTGTGATGGTTTGACCCTTCCATTTTGATGCCAAAGAGCTTCAGTTGATAACAGCAACTGCCTACAACCCTACGGGGCTCCTCGGGTACAGGAAGAGGTTGCAGCACTTTAGATGAAGAGCGGGGTGGGGGGGGAAAGGGGGAAAACGTGGACAGGAAGGAAAAAGCAGAGAGCGTTGGCTGACGGAAGTCAGGGCCAATGGGAAGGATGGTGGGGAGGTTTCTTGGAAGCAGGGAGGAAGGTCAAGGGGGTGTCGGGGGGGCAGGGGCATAACAGCTGCGTGGGCAGCACCCGCTAGAGGAACTGGTGAACTAAGGGCGCAGGTGCTTGTGGGGACAGATAGTTGGAGAAGCTTGCTACAGTAAAGTGGGCATGGCCATTGAGGTCGTTGGAACCAAGCACAAGCACCTTAAATTCAATCCACTGGATCTTGGAGAACCAACTGAACTTGGACAGCATAAGGTGGTGGGAGTGCGGTGATTAATGCGGGCGAGGAAATGGTTAGCTGTAATCTAAATGAGTTGTAATTGTGGAGGGCGAAAGCCAGCTTGAAGACCCTTGGAGCAGTGACTACACTTCAAAAGTACTTCATTGGCTGTAAAGTGCTTTGGGTCGTCCTGAGGTCGTGAAAGGCGCTATATAAATGCAAGTTCTTTCTTTCTTTTGGGCTTTCTGCTGGTTTTCCAGGTTGCACACAAGTCTACTTCTGATAATTCCAAGCCGTTTCAGCGCTGAAGAATTTGAATGATCCAATCATTTGAATTAAGTAATGTAAATAATGCGCCATTTTAGTGCCAAACCAAATTTTAATGATTGGGTCATTTAAATTAGGCAAAGGGAATAGGCTGCACACAGATGCACGCTGATTGGCGGGGGCAGGGGGAGGGAGGAATTTTAACTCCCGGGTGGGAAGCCGGACGGGACGCTTGGGCAGTGGGGAATCTCGGTCCATTTTAACGGCCGGGCCACATTAACAATCTGCCGTCCTGATGCACGCCCGAAGCAGGGCGTCCAGAGGCAGCTGGCCGGCTTTAAGGCTTGCGAAGGTTGGGGGGTCAAGGAGGTCGCCGGTTCAGCGGTCAGGTCAGTCGTGGCAGAGGTTCGGGAGGGTTTCAGAGGGCGGGGGAGGGGAGCCCAAACTTCCTTTGCGCGGCCCAGAGGAGCACTCCCGTTCCTCCTGGCCCCACAGAGATAGGTTTAAAACTTACCCAACATTGTGCCCCACTCAGCAGATGGTTAAAATTGCATCGTGGTCCTAATGACACCATTTACATTTGCGGGGGGGGTGCCTCAATCGCGCAAGAAAACACGGGGTTAAAATGGCCAGCGGCGGGATACGAGTGGTAAGTGCACCAGTTTCCACTGGGCAGAAGGAGTTAAAATTCCCCCATTATTCAGAAACATACACAGAAATGCATCCACACCATGATTATATAGACATTGGATATGGCAGTGGACCTCCCATGGATTTGCCCACAGAAGGTCGGGACAAAAGTGAATTTCCCTCAAGGTGTATCAGTGACGCTGGAGGTAGAAGTTTGGGGATCTGCAGCTTCTCGAACTCACGAAGGGTTGAGAATTTTAAACTCGAGGCGTTGCTGGACCGGAAGCCGACGTATATCAACAAGGACAGGGGTGAAGGGTGAGCGGGACTTGGTGCGGGGGAGGGTACGAGTTCCTCTTGTTCTGGATGAGCTGAAGTTTACAGAGGGTGGAGGATGGGAGGCCGGCCAGGAGAGCATTGGAACAATCGGGTCCGAAGGTGGAAAAGGCATGGACCGGGCTTTCAGTGGCAGATGGGCGGAGTCGGGTGACGTGACAGAGATGGAATACAGGTGGTCTCTGTGATGCAGGTTGGAAGCTCAGTTCGGGGCCGAATAGGATGCCGAGATTGCGAACAGTCTGCGTTCAGCCTGAGACAGAGGCCGGGTACAATTTCCTTGAAGGTGCATTCATCGATAATGTCATAATAGTGTGTGCCAACTGCACCATGTTTAGTAGGGGCACCAGCTAAAAGGGAAGGTGACAGATTGCATGCTGTTTGGTTCCGCAACAACAATTTGCATTTATATAGCGCCTTCAAAGTGGAAGAACGTCCCAAGGCGCTTCACAGAGGCGCGATCAGATAGAAATGGGTGGGTTTCAAAGAGGGTCTTAAAGGAGGAGAGGGAGCTGGAGAGGCGGAAATTCCAGAGCGGGTGGCCTAAACAACCGAAGGCACGATAAAATAAACAGGGGAGGGTGGCGTACAGAGATTGGGGGGTGGTGGGGGCCTCTGTTTGAGCATTGCTCCCTGCTCTCCCGGACCTCTCAGCAAATATAACATTGTCTACTGATGTAAGCCCACAGACACTGCTATAGTTACAGACACAGGCACACATAAGGCACTTTTACAGTATATATGAATGTAAACAACAAAGGAAGAGCCATTCTCCCACTGATGGGTGGACCCCACACTGTAAACAAACCCTGATCTCTTTTCCCGGCAGCAGCATAGACCTTCGAAAACAGGCGTCTATGAATTTGTCGTTGGGATCAATGCGGGGAGCTGGCCCTGTCTGTTTGCAGTCTGTGGTCTGTGGTCTAACTGCGTCTGCAGAGACCACCACCCCTCCCCCCCCCTGTCTAAATGTAAAACCAAGAGTCTGGAGAATGGACACTGTCCCAAAACAGGATTTGGCTCAAGCATGAAGCTGGAAATGTTTATAGGGAGACAAGGAGAGAGGCACAGATAAAGGCAGGTACACACCTATGCTTACACATGCTTAATCAAACTATTTAAGCAATTCTAATTATTTTGATATTATTTACAATGGCCTCTTCCACTAAATTGACTTTAACTGAGACTATTAAAATGGACAAAATCGGAGAACACATTGCATTCGATCTGGCTTTTTGCACTTAAATGTTCCGTTGTTCTGTTCAGTGGTTTGGTCCATTGGAAATCTATGCTCAGATGATTAAATGAGACGGGTTATTTTCAGGGTCGAGTGCACCAAGTTTTCCTGGCTCTGTTCAGCTCTGTGGGCTGGCTCTGAGTATGTAGGTGTGATGAGAGCTTTCTTAGTCATCGATGACTTGCTGCTATTTATAATCCTGATCCAGAGTACACTACCTTTTTGGCCAGCCAGTTCTGCGCTTATCAGTTTAATCCAGACCAGTCCTGTTGTGCCGCTGACCACCTCCCCTTGACCATTGCCAAGCCGCATCGAGACTAGGAATCACGAGGCCTGTAAAGTAGCGGCTGTGGCTCAGTGGGGTTGCACTCTCCCCTTTGAGTCAGAAGGCTGTGGCTTCATAATCCCACTCCAGAGAGTTGAGTACGTAATCCCGGCTGACACTGCCCAGGGGAATGCTGCACTGTCAGAAGTGTGGCCTTTTGGATGAGATGTTAAACCAATCTGCCCTCTCAGGTGGATATAAAAGATCCCAAGGCAGTGTTTGAAGATGAGCAGAGGAGTTCTCCCTGGTGTACTGGGGTCAATATTTATCCCTCAACCAACAGCACTAAAAACAGATGATCTGGTCACTATCGCATTGACGTTTGTGGGACCTTGCTGTGTGCAGATTGGCTGCCGCATTTCTCACAACAGTGACTACATTTTGAAAGTAATTTGTCGGCTGTGAAGAACTTTGGGAGGTCCTGAGATTGTGAAAGGCGCTATGTAAATGCAACTCTTTCTTCAACTGAACTTGGCGAACTTTGAGGTCATTTCAGAATCCAAATGGGGGCATGTTCTTTTGCACTCAGTTCAGGTGTTGGAGGCCACCACTGTCTCTTGCGGTTAAGCACGGAAACAGATGTTGGGATGGTGATGTTAAGGAATTTCAATCTAGAGGTTTGGAATTCAAACACGCCTACCCTTGTTGACTGAATTCTCTTAGCTGGCAAAGGGGCCTAGCTCCCCTGATGGTTACTGAGCCATACGGGGCAATCATAAACTTTCCAGGTTCAGTTCCTCATCTGGGCCCCGGCTAGGGCACCATTACAATTGGCCGCCCTGCACCCCTGGGTCGGGTAGAGCATCAATCAGTCGTCGCTCCCACACCCGTTCACGGTCCAGTGAACCCTTTGCTTATGGAGTGCGAGCGTGCGGATGTTAGGCAAGGGCAGCACCGGGGTAAACTGTGATGCCCTCCAGAGTCGAATTTCCCACCTGTACGTGCAGCCCACATGAAGAAACAGCCACATGGATGAGGTAGCACAGGCCCGCCAGCACTCGTAGAACTGTTACCTCCCGGGAAGAAAAGCCTCAAAGAAAATTTGGGAGGGATTATAAAAAGAAAGGCATGCATTTATATAGCGCCTTTCACGACCTCAGGACGTCCCAAAAGCACCCTTACAGCCCATGCAATGTGATTCACAACGTATGCAATGCGATTGGGAAGCTGAAACCCAGGGCTCTTGATGGCTCACGTGGCCACAGCGAGGGGGCTGCGAGTGAGATTCAGGAAACGGGGACAAAGCCATAACTCTCGGGCTTATAATTAGCGACCGACGCAGCTTCTAAAGGGAAAAAGATTCAAGCACACACAGCCAAAACAAGTTGCGTTAAAAAGAAGGCTAATAAATCAGCCGCCCATACCGAAAATACCACATCATTCAAACATTGCCTTTTAAGTTCAGTCCATTCACGTTCGCCATGGCAACGGTGTTATTTATGATGGGAGCTTCCCAGGCTCCGCCTGTTTTGCCCTGTACATTGTTTAGTATGTGCAATCGGTGTGCAATGTTGCAATGTAATCACTCAGCAGCTTTGAGTAAGTTAGAGATGGCGCAATCGGCCAGTGCCTATGCAAAGCCAGCCTGAAAACATTAATTTCTTGTTTCTGGGGCCCTCCCTCCTCTCCACTCCACATTTTTTTCTCCCCCCCCTGTGAATTTGGCTCCCCCTTCCTCTCTGTACCTTGTTTTTTGCAGCTGTTTTTACAGAGCAGATTTTTTCTCTTTAAGTCTTTGGGCATAAGACGCCCCTGGGGTGCAGCGCGTCGCGGAAAATCTGGAGGATGGGCATGAGCCAGTAATGCACCCCATTCCCCAGAATTTCCTACGTGCCACGGGATGCCTTACCCCAGCGCTAAAGAGGAAAATCCGCCAGGCGAATAGTTGATACGCCAGCCCTTTGGGGGAAGAGTTTCAGCGGGGTGAGGGGATGGGGTACTTCTGCCTGTCCCCCCCCACCACCCCCGTTCCCCTCCCTTCTCCACAACAGCCTGGTCCGTTTTTCCCTGGGTTGAGGCTCATTGGGGATGCACGGCCTCATGAGGTACCCGGCTAATGCCACCCAGGAAAGTCCGGGGAACGGTGCAGCAGGGCAGCGCCACGAGGTCCAACCAGGGGCCTTACAGGAGGCAGGAGCGCCCCTGAAAATCGGCCCGAAGGCCCCCCCACCCCACCCACCCAGCTCGGTCTTCAGTCGGTAAGTCTCTGGGGTCGAGTGAAGGGGGAGAGGAGGAAGCTCTCTCCCTCCATTTGAATAATTACCACCATTACTTGGAGGGAGGGGAGGGCCCTACCGTCACCTTCAAATGGCCCCCCCCCCCTCGCCCCCTCTCCCACTCCTGGGACGTGGCGGGGCGGGGAGGGCAACAAACCACCCTGATTTACCGACATTCCCCCTCGTGCTCTTCCGGGTAGGATTGCAGAGGAGAATTCCGCCTCCCACTCCCATCAGTTCCAGATGTTAGTGCCACTCTTTCAATTTTCTTCAAGCAATGAAAGTCTGACAAGTATAATAACAGGCGGTTTGTGCTGGTGTTGCGTGCATTAACCAAGAGAGTTGGGTTTTTTGTTTAATTTAAGGTGAGTGTATCAAAGGATACGGAGCGAAGGCCGGTAAGTGGAGTTAAGATACAGATCAACCATGAGCTAATTGAATGGCGGAACAGGCTCGAGGGGCTGAATGGCCTCCTTCTGTTCGAATGTTCCCAACTACTGAGTCCTAACTATTGGTTTCCCTATAGTGCAACTTTTCAGGTTTATGATTAAAGCCAGTTTTTAATCTGAAAGGCCCCCACTGCCTTAGGGCACGGCAATAAAATGTAAATTGTTGTTATTTGTCAGCCAGCAGCAGAATCAATAAATGCAAATAAAAGTTTTAAATGTGCCCACCTTCCTTCCCTCCCCCAACACTGGGCTGTGCAAAACATTCTGTGGAACGTGTTTAAAATGAAAACTCCTGCAAGGAATAGAATGGAGCATCACCTCCTCCTTATCCTATATTATCCGGTCCAGGAACGCCTCGATTTTAATATTGGCATCCTTGTTTTCAAATCCCTCCATGGCCTCACCCCTTCCTATCTCTGTAACCTCCTCCAGCCCTCCAACCCGCTGAGATCTCTGCGCTCCTCCAATTCTGGCCTCTTGCGCATCCCCCGATTTTTAATCGCTCCACCATTGGCGGCCGTGCCTTCAGCTGCCTAGGCCCTAAGCTCTGGAATTCCCTCCTTAAACCTCTCCGCCTCTCTCTCTCCTCCTCTAAGACGCTCCTTAAAACCTACCTCTTTGACCAAGCTTTTGGTCACCTGTCCTAATATCTCATGTTGTGGCTCAGTGTCAAATTTTGTTTGCTAACACTTGGGATGTTTTACTATGTTAAAGGCGCTACATAAATGCAAGTTGTTCTTGTAAAAATTTCATCACCTCTGAACTGGAGAGTTTTGTGCAATTTAAGCTGGTTGTGCAACCATCCACTGAAAAGACACAAATCAGAGTCTCCAATTCCAAACAACTCCAATCCCGTACTCGGGCTGTTCCTTTTTGTTTTTTGAGCCAGCCCTTCCCTGTTTCTTCCTTTCAGGTACCCGTGCAGGTCATTCCAGTCAACGGACACCTTTTATTTGGGATAGCTCAATGTTGAAGTACACGGGATCCCCAAGCCGCTGGCGAAATCATCTGGTTTGCTCGATGTACGGAAAAACCCACACCCAACCCAAGTGTCATGACTTCCACCCTTTCGACAAATTACAGGTCGGAGGGTATGATGCCGGACTCCCCATCAGAACTTATCTGTGACTAATGGACGGGTGTTTTGAGACAGAGTTGAAACTAACAAATTAATCAGGGAGACCGAGCCAATAACCTTGAGCTCATCCAAAACTCTGCTGCCCGTATCCTAACTCGCACCAAGTCCCGTTCACCCGTCACCCCCTGTGCTCCTAACCTACATTGGCTCCTGGTCCGGGAACGGCTCGATTTTAAAACTCTCATCCTTGTTTTCAAATCCCTTCCCCCTCCCTATCTCTGTAACCCTCCCCCAACTCTGGCCTCTTGTGCATCCCCGATTTCCTTTGCCGCGTCATTGGCGGCCGTGCCTTCAGCTGCCTAGGCCCGAAGCTCTGGAATTCCCTCCCTAAACCTCTCCGCCTCTCTCTCCTCCTGTAAGACGCTCCTTAAAACCTACCTCTTTGACCAAGCTTTTGATCACCTGTCCTAATGTCTCCTTCTTTGACCTAAAGTCAATTTTTGTCTGATAACGCTCCTGTGAAGCACCTTGGGTTGTTTTACCAAGTTAAAGGTGCTTTATAAATGCAAGCTGATGTTGTATTACGGTAATGGTTAACACAGTCAATGTTTCTATTTAACAGCAAAAATACTTTGTAGATTGCATTTAATATAACAAAATGCCTCTGTCATGTTTCAGTATTTTTGATGGGTTTTTTTCGTGGATAGAGAGGCAGAGGGGTTTAGAATTCCAGAGTACGGGGCCATGGTGACTGACAGTGGTCCCACCAATAGTGGAGTGGGACGAGAGGGAATGCTTAAGAAGCAGAATCAGAGCAGAGGAGCTGGAGGAAGTTGCAGAGGTAGAGTAAACAAGGCCATGGAGTGATTTGTAAATGAGGAGGAAGATTTTGAAATCAATACGCTGGGGAACTTTTGAAATGTCGTACTGTTGTTATGTAACCAGATGCAACAGCCAATTTGTGCACAGCAAGGTCCCACAGGCAGCAGAGATAAATGGCCAATTAATATATTTTTGGTGGTATTTGAAGACACCAGGAGAACCCTCAGCTCTTCTTCAAATAGCATCACAGTTTTTATTTTACATTAACGTCTTATGCCAAAAATGGCACCTCCGACAGTGCCGCACCATGCCAGGACTGCCCTGAGGCTTCAGCCTAGATAACGTGCTCGAGTCCTGGAATGGGGCTTGAACCCAAGGCTCTCTGACTCAGAGGTAAAAACTGTGAGCAGCCTTTAGTAAGGGGCAGGACTGTTCTTGACTAGTTGGAGTTTGTGTGGGGGTGTTCTTGGGGAGGCCATGTAATAAATGACCATTTAATATGCAGTCTTAAATTTCAGCAAAAACACACCTAATAAAAGAGTTTTAAGTTATTGGTGCATAACTGTAGAGGGGCAATCATTAATATATAATACAGACTGATTAGATGTAAATTGAAATGATTTCTCAATAAGCTGCAGATGTAATCATTAATCCAGTGTAAATGTAAACACACCAATAACAAGGAGCATACAGTCAGTATTTACACTGGCAGGGAAGGCTGCTCTCTCTCTCTCACTCTACAAAGAAATGTGAGACCCAAAACAAAATTAAAACTATCCCAGCGAGGTTATGGTCAGTGTCTGGCCCGTTACCCTGTGGGGCTCTGGGATTATGGATTTAAATCCAATCCAGACTGATGGGAACCTGAACCCGACCCTTTCGTATGCTGGTGTGGAACCTCCATCATTTTCAGTTGTGTTTTTCTCTCACTTAAAAATGTTGTGATTTTAAAGATGAATGATTTACAGGGGGAGTGAATAGAATGGGGATGGTTTAGTGAGATCTGACGAGCATTATATATGGGGGGTGGTGGTGAGCATCCTAATGGTTTGCCCGCCCACCTCTGGTTATCTGGTTAAACCTGTCTTTGAAACATGGTGCTTCCCCCCTGCCTCTCTCTCTCTCTCTCTCCTCGGTTCTGTTGCCAATAGTTGTGTGTGTGTTGCATGGAGGGGAAGGATGTTGCAATAGGCGACCCAGTCAACGTCAGCCAGCTCAGAGTGAGAGTGAAAGCACCGTGTAATAATTCAGTAAGATTATAACAGCCTCACATCATACCCTGTCTGGGCGGAGAGAGAGAGAGACACACACACACTCACTCATACAGAAAGACCTCACCGACATCCGAGACCTCAGTAGCAGGCAGTTTAAAACCAACCAGGGGAAAGCGGGACCAGAGAACTTATCAACCTCGGAATCTAATGGAAAGAGAGAGAGAAAGATACTTCTGAACACAAAGTAACAACTTGCCTTCTTACTCGGAGAGTTTCTTTTCCCCCCTTTTAATTATTCTGGTTATGGGGAGTTGGAATTTTTAAATAAGTTCTTGTTCGAGGAATTACAAAGGATTGATTTCCCCCCCCCCCTCCTTCTCTGGAACTTCATGTATTGCAAATAAAAATATTTTGGCGGATGATGGAAGATAACGCGACTTGTTGCTGTTTTTAAGTTGTACGGTTTCATGTCACTTTCGGGGTCTCTGACCTGCACGTGTGGGGAATTCTGAGCCGCCGCTGGTAACGAAGAACCAAGGGGGAGAAGGAAGGAAAAGGCAGGGGGAAAACAAAGTTTAAACCCCCCACCTGGGCTCAGGAGCCCGGTATCTGCCCGAGCCTGGGAACTTTAATTCAACAAAGAGGAGAGAGAGAGAGAAAGACGTGGGAGTCGCCGACCTCGGATATTCCTTTGTTTAGAGAATTCCGAATTGAAACTAATTCGGCGAATTTCCCCTCCTTTTTTTTGTAACGAAAAATACTTAGGTAAGAGTTTTTTTTAAAGTGTGTGAAACTCGTATAAATTTAATGTTTTATGATTGAATTGTGTTTTTTTTTAAATCGGGGCGGGTGTTTTATTTTTTCTTTGTCCTCACGACCCTCTCTTTCCCCCCTCCCCTCCCCTTCCCTTTTTTAAATGGTGTTGAGGAATTGTGATAAATACTTCCAAATATTTCACGGTTCCTTTTCCCCCTCTCCTCCCTGCTCAGGTTGTGTTTTAAATTATATTACAGAAAAGTAGTCCTTTGTTTAGAGTTTTAACGTCACAGAAGTTTCTACAGACTTCCTTCCACCCCCCCCCAAACCCCTCCTCTGTAACCGTTATTCTTTTGGAGTTTCTGGGTTTAGTTTTTAATTGAAGTCTTTGTTACTTTTATATTCGTAGTCGGTTATCGCGCGTGTCGTTTTCTGTGAGCTTTTAAACTTGTTTGTGGGTGTTTTTTTTTTGGTGTGATATTGTGTGTCCCGGGACTCCCCTGCCCGCTGGTGTTACAATGTGTTTAATGTAAACTTACGGCGATACCGGAACTTTCTGCACTATTTATGAATGTGGTAGTTAGCAAACTCCTGGTAGCAGTCTCGTCGCTGTCTGTCCTTCCTTCCTGCCCGCCCACCCCGTGTACAGGGATGGCTGGGATTAGTTCAGGGGAAATCAAGACCGGTGAAGTGTTTAAGATGATTAAAGGATTGGATAGGATAGATAAGAGAGAAACTCTTTCCTCTGGTGCGGGACTCCAGAACAAAGGGGGCATAACCTTAAAAATTAGACCTGGGCCGTTCAGGGGTGATGTCAGGAAGCACTTCTTCACACAAAGGGGAGTGGAAATTTGGAACTCTCTTCCCCCAAAAAAGCTGTTGAGGCTGGGGGTCATTTGAAAAATTCAAAACTGAGATTGATAGACTTTTGTTAAGCGAGGGTATTAAGTGTTGTGGAACCAAGGCGGGTAGGTGGAGTTAAGATACAGATCAGTGGAACAGGTTAGAGGGGCTGAATGGTCTCCTCCTGTGCTCCAAGGGAAGAGTTTGAGTCTGGCCACTCAGCCACTGCCTTTGTTCCTTTCTTCCCAATGCCATGTGATGTGTTCTGCTCCAACCCCACACCAGGAGCCAGTTTGACCCAAACTGTCTAACAACAACTTGGATTTATATAGCGCATTTAACGTAATAAAACGTCCCAAGGCACTTCACAGGAGCGATTATCAAACAAAATTTAACACCGAGCCACATAAGGAGATATTAGGACAGGTGACCAAAAGCTTGGTCAAAGGAGGGTCTTAAAGGAGAGAGAGGTTTAGGGAGGGAATTCCAGAGCCCAGGCAGCTGAAAGCACGGCCGCCAACGGTGGGGCGATGGGAATCGGGGATGCGCAAGAGGCCAGAATTGGAGGAGCCCAGAGATCTCGGAGGGTTGTAGGGCTGGAGGAGGTTACAGAGATTGGGAGGGGGCGAGGTCATCACTCGAAACCCATTTCCAGCTCATGGTTCGCCTTTCACTTTTTAAAAAAAAAAGTGACTGCCCCCAAAAGTAATTCATTGTGTGAAGCGCTCTGACGTGTTTCCGTAACAATGGCAGGATTTCTTTTTGAGCTTATTAGATTTTATTGGGAGTATGTTGGTAAGACACAGAGAGTCAGTGCTGTTCATGGAGGAGGGATGTACTTGACCTCTTGGCCCTGTAATGATTGGCTGGGCAGTGATTTGTTACCTATACTTAGCCAATTGATTCATCCTGAATGTGATTCATCACAGGTCAGCCAGCCTCTGAGGCTGTCGAGAGCCAGAGATGGAATCTGGACTCCTCTTGTGTTTACCAGTTTGTACTGCAACAGGGTTGATGAAGCAATGGATCTGGATGTATGTGTGTTTGTTTTTGGGGGAGTGGGGAGGAGCGGAGTTGGACCTGTGCTTGGGGTGGTGGTCGGTTTGGAACGGCGTCTGTGTGTTTTGGTGGGGGGGGGGAAGGGGGTGGTTACAGGATGAAAGCTCTGTTGTTGTGTGTTTCTCTCTCTGGTCAGTTGGTTGTGTTACAGGCTTGCACTATACCCCAGCACCCCCTACTGCACCAGTGTGGCATTCCAACCAGCCATCCTCAATGGCCTCCAAATTAATGCTAAATTCTGGTCAGTCTTGTGTCATGGACCCATGCCTGCTGGAATCTAGATTTTAGGCTATCCACACTTATTTTACATCGGGCCCCCTCGGCTTCAGACTCCACACACACCCTCACCTTAACTGGTGCAGAATTGGAATTTCCAAACCAAGTGAATGTGAACCATACAACTTGTGGAGGTTAAGGCTGTTTTCCTGACTTAGACTTTCACAGCCCTAATAAACTAGAAAGGAGGTGGTTAAACGGGACCTCCCCTGAAGCGTTTAAAATATTAATTAAAAAGATATGAAACACAAGTTCAAATAAGCTGCTCGCAGGGTGGAGTTGGACTATCTCTCGTTGATTGTCTATCAGCACAGAGACATTGCATTGATGGGCTAAAACTTGGCATAAAATGGGGTAAACACCTGCTCGTGTTGTGGTGGGGTCGAAGGGGGCAGTGACCTCCTGAGTAACCACTTTCTTTCCCCATTGTGCGGATATTGCACAAACACTTGGCTGAGATTCATACCCCTGGTGCAGTGTGAATGGCCCAGTGTGACTCTACAATCTGCCTTCTGTCTTTGGTTGCGTCAAGTGTTTGGAAAGATGGGTGGGCCAGCATAGTCCTGCGATTGGTGTGTCATCTGTATGATTGATTGGATTTGAGCGTCACCTTGTGCTCTGCTGTTTAAATACAGTTGGGGTGGGGGAAGAGAGTAAATTTAAGATGATTAAAGGGTTTGATAGGGTAGATATAAAGAAATTATTTCCTCTGGTGGGGGGGGAGTCCAGAACAAGGGGGCATAACCTTAAAATTAGAGCAAGGCCATTCAGGGGTGATGTCAGGAAGCACTTCTTCACACAAAGGGGAGCGGAAATCTGGAACTCTCTCTCTCCCCGCCCCCCACCCCCCCAAAAAAAAAGCTGTTGAGGCTGGGCGTCAATTGAAAATTGCAAAACTGAGATTGATAGATTTTTGCTAGGCGAGGGTATTAAGGGTTACAGAACCAAAGATGGAGTTAAGATACAGATCAGCCATGATCTAACTGAATGGCAGCACAGGCTCGAGGGGCTGAATGGCCTCCTCCAGTTCCTATGGAAGTAAGCTTGGGGATCGGTATAAGAAGCCATTTTGTAAAACTGTTGATTCTTTTCTCCCCCAGATCCTCATGAGTATCAACGCCCAGCGATCGCTGCCCTCTCTCCCCACCAGGCTGAAGAGGTTAGACTTCGATGATGCCGATGACCCCGACCTTCCCAAATGTAAACGGGCCCGTTTGAGCCAGCCGTCCATCCCAGCCTTATCTCCGTGCCTCGGCTCACCTTCTCCTACGCCCTCCTCCTCCTCCGATGACAACAGCGCCTCCCGCATTGGGCCGTACCTTCTGCTCAATCATACAGAGGCGAATAACTGCTACAGGGCTATCCACACCCACACGGAACAGGAATACATCTGCAAGGTACGGGTTATTGATGTTAGCGGTGGGGGGAGCTTGCTGTGTAGTAGCCCCATGTGTCGCATACAGACCAGGGAGGGAACCGGTTCCATTCCTGGCCTGCATTGTGTTAGCTGATCTTAACTGAGTTGGGAGTGGGTTGGGTTTTTTTCTTGGCTGTGGGAGGGGGGACAATAGGCCTCATTACCCCAGGTCGTGGGAGGGGGGAAAATTGGTCTCAGTACCCCAGGTCGTGGGAGAGGGGGACAATTGGTCTCAGTACCCCAGGTCGTGGGAGAGGGGGACAATTGGCCTCGGTATCCCAGATCATGGGAGAGGGGGGACAATTGGCCTCTTTACCCCAGGTCGTGGGAGAGGGGGGACAATTGGTCTCAGTACCCCAGGTCGTGGGAGAGGGGGACAATTGGTCTCAGTACCCCAGGTCGTGGGAGAGGGGGACAATTGGCCTCTTTACCCCAGGTCATGGGAGAGGGGGGACAATTGGCCTCGGTACCCCAGGTCATGGGAGAGGGGGGACAATTGGTCTCAGTACCCCAGATCATGGGAGAGGGGGGACAATTGGTCTCAGTACCCCAGATCATGGGAGAGGGGGGACAATTGGTCTCAGTACCCCAGGTCATGGGAGAGGGGGACAATTGGCCTCGGTACCCCAGGTCATGGGAGAGGGAGGACAATTGGCCTCAGTACCCCAGATCATGGGAGAGGGGGGACAATTGGTCTCAGTACCCCAGGTCATGGGAGAGGGGGACAATTGGTCTCAGTACCCCAGGTCATGGGAGAGGGGGGACAATTGGCCTCAGTACCCCAGATCATGGGAGGGGGGGACAATTGACCTCGGTACCCCAGATCGTGGGAGGGGGGGACAATTGACCTCAGTACCCCAGATCATGGGAGAGGGGGATAATTGGCCTTGGTACCCCAGGTCGTGGGAGGCGGGACAATTGGCATCAGTACCCCAGGCTGTGGGAGGGGGGGACAATTGACCTCAGTACCCCAGATCATGGGAGAGGGGGACAATTGGCCTTGGTACCCCAGGTCGTGGGAGGCGGGACAATTGGCATCAGTACCCCAGATCATGGGAGAGGGGGACAATTGGCCTCAGTACCCCAGGTTGTGTGAAGGGGGACAGTTGGCCTCAGTACCCCAGGCTGTGGGTGGGGAAGAGGTTTCAGAAGAGGACATAAGAGTTTCTGGCCTGGAATTTCACCTCTTTCTCTCGCTATCTCTCCAACCCAACCTTTGACCTTGATCAGAGCACAGCTTCCAACCACTAACCACAGCTTAATTGCTATTGCGAATATTTTTTGTAAATGGTCATTTCCTGCGATGAGTGGTGTAATACTTCAAAGAAATCCTCCGCTGCCTTTTGTGTTTATGTCCTTTGTTGATTCTCATCCTTTCAATAAATTCACCTGTCAACAACGCATTTATTTTCCTCTTGATGCTTTTCCCTTTCGCCCAATTCCCCTGAATCACCCACTTTCCAAACTCCCCGTCTGGGAGACCAGTAATGTTCTCTGCAGTAATGTTGGGTCAACTTCTGGGAAGCGCCTGAGACTGGTCCCATGTGAGAAGCAGCCTCCGCTCCATTACCTGCCTCCTTCCTTTACCTGGCAGTGAGAATTGGCACAAACCTCAATGGTGCCAATCAGCTTCTAACACCGACTCACCATGGCATTGTGACCTCAAGTGGCGAGTTCAGGAGCTGAAGCCGGGGCTTTTCAAACTGTTCCAAAAATTAAAAAAAATGGGTTGTCGTTTGCCTGGCTTTCGTCTTCTGTGTGACTTGGTGCCAGGCTGTAGTTTCCACCACTTTTGTTTAAAGCAGGATATATCTTAGCCACGGGGAGGAGAAGGCATTTGTGTGTGTGTGTGTGTGTGTGTGTGTGTGTGTTGAAGCATGTTTTTAGGGGACGGCGAACTGGGTAGCATGATTGGCGGCTGTGCCTTCAATCACCTAGGCTCCAAGTTTGGAAACCCCCCCCCCAAAACTTCTCCACCTCTCTCTGCTCCTTTAAGACGCTCCACCTCTTTAACTGTCCTAATATCTCATGTGGCTCGGTGTCAATTTTTGACTCGTGACGCTCCTGTCAAGCGCCTTGGGACGTCTTTACTACATTAAAGGCGCGCCATAAATGCAAGTTGTTGGTATTGTCGTTGTCTTCACCGGCTTTCATCCACATTGCAGGTGTTCGCGATGAAACGCTACAGCGAAGTGATTGCACCCTACGCCCGCCTCCCGCCGCACCCACACGTCGGCCAGATGGCGGAAGTGATCGCGGGAGACCGCAAGGCCTACGTGCTTTTCCAGCGCGGCCACGGGGACATGCACTCGTACGTGCGGACGTGCAAGCGGCTCCGCGAGGAGGAGGCAGCCATGCTGTTCAGGCAGATGGCCCAGGCAGTGGCGCATTGCCACGACCACGGGATCGTGCTCCGCGACCTCAAGCTGCGTAAATTCGTCTTCACTGACGGACAGAGGTGAGTTGGGAACCAGGTCGGTACCGTGTAGTGAACCACTTTTTAAGAAAAAGGTAATGGCAGTTTTGTAGTCGGGTGTGGCCTTTCAACACTCGGACTTCTGCTTGGACTATTTCGAAGAGCAGGGGAATTCTTTCCCGGTGTCCTGGCCAATATTTATCCCTCAACCAACATCACTAAAACAGTTTATCTAGTCATTGTTGTCTGTGGGAGCTTGCTGTGCGTAAATTGGTTGCTGCGTTTCCCTACAAGTGACTGTACTTCATTGGCTGTAAAGTGCTTTGGGACGTCCTGAGGTCGTGAACGGTGGTATAGAAATGCAAGTTCGTTCTTTTCTTTTGAACCCAGACAAGATGGGGTGAAGATCACTTCTTCCTGGCTACTAGTGTCCTACGTGAAATGATTCCCGGGCAGCCTCAAGCCAGCTTCTTGGTAGACCTGTTGGCTTGGCCGAAGGATGGTGCAAGGATTAAGGAGAGGAAGAAAGAGAACGGTCAAAAAGAAAATTGCACAAAAAAAGGGAGTGATTAAAGGCTGTGGGTCACTGCTCCACGAGCTCGTGTGTAACGGAATCTACTGATAGCTCCCGGTGTTGAGCGGTGATTCTGTGCTGCCGGTGGGGAGCTGATCAGCATAGGGAGCGCTGGAAATCCTGGCCACGCAACTCGTGACTGAGAATCGGGATAAATTTCTCCCGAGATACTCCCTGTGAGTACCATCTCTCCGCTGGCAGCGCCAAATCGCACGGTCACCCTCTTGGTTTATTGTGACAATCTGAACCGTTCCTTTTCCCTTCACCCCTCCCCCGGCCTTTTAATTTGCTTTGATTGCATTGTCCCAGGAGTTGCTGTATTAAAGTAATATATGTAAGATGTCTTACAACACCAGGTTATAGTCCAACAGCTTTATTTGAAACTTCAAATAAAGCTGTTGGACTATAACCTGGTGTTGTAAGACTCCTTACATTTGTCAACCCCAGTCCATCACCGGCATCTCCACATCATGGATACTAAAGTAATATACACGCTGTCAATTAAATGTCTTGGTTTCACCCAAAACATTGTACTGATGGATGTGTATTATAATTTGTATTATATTTGGTTTTTGAAAACACATTGTCCACCTAGTTTTGATTTGAGTTATCATCGTTGAAGTGTAGTATAATTGTAGTCTTATTTCAGCCAGTTAATGGTGCTGAATAGCCATGGTTCTGTCCCAGTATCTGCACATTGCCACCAAGTGGTCAGTATTAAAAGAGAAAAACTGATTGCTGGAAATTGTGGAATCAAAGAACTAGTATTTATAGCGTCTTGAACATCCCAACCTGCTCCCTGCCGGTGAACTACTTTTAAAGCACAGTCACTGTTAAGTAGGCAAACGCAGCAGCCAATTTGAGCACAGCAAGGTCCCACAAACAGCAGTGGAATAAATGACCAGATCGTGTTTTTAGGTGTTGGTTGAGGGATAAATGTTGGCCAGGATACTGGGGAGAAACTCCCCCTGCTCTTCTTCAAAATAGTGCGGTGGGACTTTTACTTCCACCCTTGAGGGTAGGACGGGGCCTCGGTTTAAATCTCATCTGAAAGACAGCACCTCTGACAGTGCAGAGCTCCCTCGGTGCTGGCACTGGAGTGTCAGCCTAGATTACGTGTTCCAGTCTCTCTCTCTCGAGAGAGAGAGAGAGAGGCTTGAACCCACAACCTCTGGATTCAAAGGCGAGAGTGCTACCGACTGAGCCAAGGCGAATTATTAGTTTCGGACAGAAAGAAGTTACAAGGAAACAGGCCATTCGGCCCAAACAGTCCATGTTGTAGTTTACCCTCCGCACGAGCAAATAGTCCTAATCACGTTTACCCACCCTGTTCCTTCATCCACCTATCCAATCTAATCTTCAATGTTGACATAGTTTCTGCCTCAATCACTAACCCTAGGAGTGAATTCCACAGCCGCACAACTCTCTGTAAAGGAGTTTCACTTGTTCTGTCACATTTAACCTTGTATCTATGTACAAGGCCTCATGAGCAGCCTACTCACAAGCTCTCTGAGGTGTACAGATCCTCTAAGAAACATTCTAGAAGTGATTACAACTTTTAACATGCCTCTCTGTAAATTTGAAAAAAAAATTAAATGTGGTAATTTGTTTGCAAAAAAGGCGATTCCCGGAAAATGAACCAGTATCTCTGCTGTGGTGGAACTTGCTTCAATTGTTAGTGATTGTCAGGCTATTCTTTAAAAATGTTTATTCATTTTAAACAGGTAATGAGATAAAACTAATTTTTAAAAGCACACACTCTAAATTAACGTTTTTTTTTTCCTCTTCCAGAAACAAACTGAGGCTGGAAAATCTGGAAGATGCCTGTGTCCTGAAGGGAAAGGACGATTCCTTGATGGATAAGCACGGCTGCCCTGCCTACGTGGGGCCGGAGATCCTCAACACAAAGCAGTCGTACTCGGGGAAAGCCGCAGACGTCTGGAGCCTGGGCGTGGTCCTTTACACCATGCTGGTGGGCCGCTACCCCTTTCAGGACACCGAGCCAGCCGCCCTCTTCAGCAAGATCCGACGGGGGGTCTACACCGTCCCGGACACCATCTCCCCCAAAGCCAAGTGCCTTATCCGATGTATCCTCCGGCAGAACCCGGCCGATAGACTGACAGCCAGTGAGATCTTGGATCATCCTTGGTTCAACTCCAACTTCAACGTAACCTTCAATACCAGCTCAGGACCATCGCCCGATCAGTTGGTCCCAGATAGTTACAGGGAGGACACGCTCGATTTGTAGAAATTTTACAATTGATAAAATATATATGCGTATATTAAAAAGCACATGTTGCGTGCCTTATGTGAATTGACAGCAACTTTAAACTTCGGTACCCTCCTTTGTTGAGGCGGTCTGAAGTGAAAGCCTTTTGACGTTGGGTTGCTGACTGTTCCCAGCAACCAGGGGTAGGGGTTTTTTGATTGAAGGTGGCACCTCGGGCGTTGGGGATAGTCCTCTCGTCCGTCAATGTTTGCAACGTGATGCGGTGGTGTGCGCGTGTGCGCGCGCGCTTGGACGGTAAGGCGGTCAACCCAGTCCGGGTCCCCACCATCAGCCTTCCAAACCTCTCGGAAGTCCACACCAGACCGTTCCCAAGATAGGGAATGTAGGAGAACTACTGGTGGGCTTATTTGTAGCACCTGGAGGTTGTGACAGCAATAACAGTAAAACCAGGATTACCTCGGAGCAAGAGAGACTATGATGGAAATTAGCCATCTGAGGGAGGGGTCGGGGGAGCAGCTGATGACCTGTTTAGTGATGCCTGACTAAATCCACGGACTTCTGATCTATCTTCTGATACCTGACCTGCGATGGGATGTAACAATTATTCTGTACTGATAGTTTATTGGTTGATTGTATGGCCTATTTCCCATGACTTATCCTTCCTTAAAACTGGGGACCAAAGTGCTTATTAATGCTGCCCTTTTGAGGGGGGAAACAAAATGATGTTCTCTGCTAGAATTTTGTTGCGATCTACTCCAAATTGGGTAGAATGCAGAACAGTTCATCTAAATATTGCCTCTGCCGGCAGTATTGCGTACAATAACTCATCTTCACACGGTGAATCTGTAGGAACACCAGAATTTGGTAAACTTTGCCGCTTAAACCAAAAGTTCCTCTCCCAGCCCCGTTATTGTACAAAACTGAAGGATTATTTTTTTCTTAATGGTGCTTTTAGGGAACGGATAAGGGTCAGCAACGATATCGCAGAGTCCGGACGGAACTGTCTTTTTCCTTTCTTCCTCCTCCTCCTGCCACCCCCACCCCGATCTAGAACTGACTAATGTGTAAATTCAGGCTGTGCAGTGTGGCTCTCTCAACAGAGTTTGCTGTTCAAGAACCTGATATGCACCTCTTGATACTTGATGCACATTACATTTAATGCCTCTTCAGTGTTTACAGACTGTGGAACAAATGGATTTCATGGTCCCTGAGTGATTTGTAGCATGGGATCAAGGGGTTGGCTGATACTTGGCACTGGAATGATTGGATTTCAAACTCAGTACTGTCATCTGATAATAAAGTGATTTGTGTACATATGTCTAAAAACTGTATATTTTTACCTGACAGTGTTAGAGTGTACTGCTCAATGCCCTCTTGATGTTTTAAGAGCACTTAAAATATCAGGGAGGGGGGGGGGGGGTGAGCTGCCTTTGCCCCTTCTGCTTGCGGGCACCGTATGGCCACAGTTTGATGGCACGAGTCTATCTCGTATGTGAAAGCGTTGAGACCACCCAGTTGATGCCTTGTGTGGCCCTTCTTTAGTTAAAGACTGCCTTCACAATGACCAACGGTGTTCTATAGGGGGGCAGTCGGTTAGTTCTAAGTTGCCAAAAATACGTGGAAAGTTCTTCCTGTGACTCTTTGCTAAGACCTGCAGCTGACGAGTCCTCCCGTAATGACTGATCACAGCCAATGCGACAATTCAACAGCGATCAGTTGTTGTGCCTTTAGTATCTGTTAGCAAACCCTTGTCCCCACTAACCCTGTACCGTAACTCGTCTAAAATCCATGCGAGTAACAGGCTTGGCCTGATGTTGGCCTCTCCTCGGGCAGGTACTAGTCCTCTTGTGGTTTTGTACAGTGTCGTATGATACAGAATGACAAGTTGATGTAAATATGTTTGATAATCTGCGCAGCAGCACGAACACTACGTACTGATTGTATATTTGTCGATTTCAATTAAAAAAAATTGTATTTTTTGTTTAGTGTTAATTTCTGAACCGTATGTATGCTATTTCACCTTCTTGCTGGAGCTGGGTCGTGTAAGAAGTGGGTGCTGTTTCACTTTTTAAAATGATCAAACAAGACCCATATCACAAGATATCTTGACTATGCAATTGTGCAAAACGGATGATTAGTGAGTCGGCAGCCAGCTTAATACATCTCCTGATTTTAAAAAAAAATTTCTATTGATGTCAACGGGAATAAGAATGGGGAGAGGTGTAAAAAGAGCTGCTGACTCACTGTCTCCCATTTTACACTATCGCACACCCCCACCCCAAGACTGAAAGCAGTACGACAAAAGATGCACATGAGCAATCGGATCCGGCATTAAAATCAAGAGATTCAAACGTTCCCTACTCCAGGAAGCCTAGCTGTGTGATGGGGTGACTCCCTGAAACACTGGAAACTTGAGAATCGACTGATCTTAACTGCAAACATGGACAAAGTGGCCACCGCTGGCAAGTTGCAGTGACCATCGCCCCCATCTCCAACACTCAGATTTGTGTCCATCTATCCTGCAACTGCCTGTCTGAATCACTTTAATCAAAGTTTCTTCCGCTAGCACCGAAACATTGCTGCTTTGTGAAACCCCTTAGTCACTAATAAAGTAAATCTGCGACTCGGGCTCCACCTGACATCAGAAAGGGTTTTAATAAATTATTTACAAGGGCTGATTCAACAGGTCAGCTTCAGCTGCATAAAGACTTTATTACAAGGTCAAAGGGCACCCCTTCCAAAACTCGACGTACTCCAGAGGGAGTCTGACCAAGGCTCTGCACCTCGGGAGCCTCACTTTTGAATTCTAACCCCCTTGAGATAACGGCCAACATTTCATTCACCTTTTCGATTAATTTTTCTACCCGTGCACCAGCTTTTAGTGATCTGTGTACACGGGCACCTAAATACCGTTGCTCCTCCACAGCTTCTAGTCTCTCACCATTAAGAAATATTCCGACTTGTCTTTCTCAGATCCAAAGTGGATGACATTACACTTCCCCGCATTGAACTCCACCTGCCATAGTTTTGCTTACTCAGTCTGCCTATGTCCCTTTGTAACATCCTGCTCCCATCGACACAACTTACTGTGCCTCCTAACTCCGCGCTATCTACGAACTTGGAAATACAACTCAAAACATATTCACACATGGCTATTAACAAGTCCTGCTGTCAACACCAGTACCAAGCCCAATCCATCTCTCACTCGATGAGCATAAACCCACGCTGGATAGCAAGAAACCCTGGCTGATTGTTTTCCTTTCCTGGGGCAGCGACACTGAGGCAACTGTAGTGCCCGTGGAATTGCTCTGACTCAGATCAGCTAACTCAGCACAGACCAAGGACCTTATGTGGCCCAATTTCACATTGAGTACTGCACTTAACCACTCGGCCATAAGAAATAATCCAAAGTTGATTAATGGAAAACTCAAGTCTAATTTGGGTAATGCAGGGAGGGTGCATTGGCACATTTCTTTAACAAGTGGTACTGCAGTGTGTGCCACAGGGTGACACAGCGTGGGGTTCCATTTACCATTTTTCACATTTAAGTTTACAAATCAGGTGTATCATCGAAGGGAAGGTGTGGGTGAATGACATGCGGACAGTTCTGGTGCCCTTAATTAAGGAAGGACATACTTGCATTGGAGGCAGTTCAGAGAAGGTTCACTAGGTTGATTTTGGGTATGGAAGGGTTGTCTTATGAGGAAAGATTGAACAGGTTGGGTCTATACTCATTGGAGTTTAGAAGAATGAGAGGAGATCTTATTGAAACATACAAGATTCTGAGGGGACTCGATAGGGTAGATGCTGAGAGGATGTTACCCCTCACGGGGGAATCTAAAACTAGAGGGCATAGTCTCAGAATAAGGGGTCGCCCGTTTAAGACGGAAATGAGGAGGAATTTCTTCTCCCAGAGGATCGTGAATCTTTGGAATTCTTTACCCCAAAAAGCTGTGGAGGCCGAGTCATTGAATACATTCAAGGCTGAGTTGGACAAATTTTTGATCAGCAAGGGAGTCAAAGGATATGGGGAAAAGGCGGGAAAGTGGAGTTGAGGTAAAAATCAGATCAGCCATGATCTCATTGAATGGCGGAGCAGGCTCGAGGGGCCGAATGGCCTATTCCTGCTCCTATCTCTTATGGTCTTACATCCCTGTCCCCCTGCCAAAGAGAAGGCAGATCAGGGGACAATTCACCCTAATCGCTCTCAAGCATCCCGTCTGGTGCTGATTGACATCCTGTCTTCTCCCAATATGGTTCGGTGTCAAACTTTGTTTGATAATCGCTCCCGTGAAGCGCCTTGGGACGTTTTACTAGGTTAAAGGCGCTACATAAATGCAAGTTGTTGTTGTTGGTTGTGGAATGATCCATGCAAAAAAAAAAATGCAAGGCAGGGGCAACAAAAAACACACCTTTCATATATTACAACCTGGAATCACTTCCAGGTAGGCATCATCATATACACAGAAACATACACCATCCAAACCCCTTGTTTATTTAAAAAAAACAATGAGCCGTTATTGGATTAGGGAAACTGACAAAAATATGATGGGCACTGATCTCAATACTATTATCACGGTCGCCCAATGCCGACAGGGGCATCCAGCGAGCAGGAACATACACCTCTACTAACTCAGTGGGAATGTAGTCCCTGCCACAAACATTTCTCCTAAGAGATAGGAGGCTTTTTAAAAAAAATTTAAAGTGACTGAAGATTGGGGCAAGTATTTTGTTATGAAAGTGCTTCCCTTCCCCCACAGCACAATTCTGTCGGTGGCCATTTGTGATTTTCTAAGTAACTTCCCAACATCTTAAGTGCGAGCAATGGCCCAACTGATGGGAAACAGTGATACGTTGCAACACCTCCACCTGGTGGTTCAATGCTGTACTGCAGCGGCAGCACAGACAGCTTTTTTGGAGCGGCAGTTGTTTTGGAAAGATGTAAAGGGTGGATGATATGGGATTTTATATTGAGAGTATGTCACTCATGTCAGCTTTAGATTTAATAAAGCAGCCGACCACATTTTCCCACTTCTGCAGTCGTTGATCCAGATGTAGTGTGCGTGCAGTTTTAGACAGAAATGGGGACATGGCCGCACTGCCTAGAATCATTCTCACACGTCTTTCAATCAGGCTTCAATCGTAGGAACAGGAGGAGGCCATTCAGCCCCTCGAGCCTGTTCCGCCATTCAATTAGATCATGGCTGATCTGTACCTTAACTCCATCCACCTGCCTTGGTTCCGTAACCCTTAATACCCTCGCCTAACAAAAATCTATCAATCTCAGTTTTGAAATTTTCAATTGACCCCCAGCCTCAACAGCTTTTTGGGGGAGAGAGTTCCAGATTTCCACTCCCCTTTGTGTGAAGAAGTGCTCTCTGACATCACCTCTGAGCAGTCTAGCTCTAATTTTAAAGTTATGCCCCCTTGTTCTGGACTCCCCCCACCAGAGGAAATAGTTCCTCCCTAACCTATCAATTCCTTTAATCATCTTAAACACTTCAATCAGGTCAAGGGAACACAAGCCTAGTCTAAGCAACTATAGTCAATTGCTCGACATATCTGGTGTCCTTCATTACTACTCTAATAGGCAGTTCTCATTAAGCACTACACCTTCAGAGATTCATCCATTAGAAACTCCATCTAACCATCAGACTACCAGCGGTTAAGGGAGTTTCAGTATGCCTGGCCTGGCTATTATAAAACATTCCGCTTGCATGCCAAACACCATCACAGTAACCGAGCTACTCAGATGTCAGAATTTATTACAGCAATGATAGCATTATGCACAAGGAATTTTAAATAAAAATTTAAAACGCTTTTTTTCCATTTTATTTTTATTTTCCTTTGCCAATTTTACCCCTTCTTACTGACTCCTCACCAGGCGGGGGTTTCAAAGGGTCCAGGACCCCCACCTCACCTCATCCACATGAAACCTCGACAGTGAGGGTCACCGAGGTATTCAACTGTAGAGGATATCAAAGCCAAGTCCAATCCCATCCTTATCCATTATCTACACTCGGTAGGGATCATTGGATAGCAATCAGGATAGGAACTCTGACACTGAGCTCATTTACACAACGAAACTGCTGCCCCAGCTTAGATCAGTTAGTGGCACTGAACCTAGGACCATTCAAGACGCTATTTTTAATGAAAAATAGAAGTAGGAAAGCAGGGTGAGTCATCAGATCCATCTTATTGGCAGTGAGATTGTGCCAGCGATAACTCATCCGCAGTGCACTTGGGGTTAAATCGTTAACCACAGAACTGCACAGTGAGAGAATAATGGACAGCTGGTTGAGATTTAATGGAAATTCAGACAATATCAAACCATAACAGCAAACACCGGGCAGCTTATGTCCACCACCTTATTGGTGTTATCGCCCATGAATCGGTCTTGCCGTACTGGTTTTTGGATGGACTGAACGACTTCACATTTTACGTGAGCGAAATCGCTTTTTAGTAAAGATAAACTACATTTATAGCAACTTCATTCCTCTCCCCCAATCAAGTACAGGGAAGACACACATTGATTGCTAAAACTGCAGCTTTTCTAATTAGGATTCCCGGACCAGAGTTATACATTTTATAACTTAAAGTTGTACATTTTATAGCTAAGATTCACACACATTTTAGACATACTGATAATTACAAGCCAGTCAACTCAAGAGTCTAAGGACGAGATTACCACATATCTAGATAAAGAGAAAATAGTTAGAAGTAGATAGCATGGATTTCAAAAAAGACAAAATCGTGCTTCAAAAACCTCAGAATTCTTTGGGGAGGTAACAGACATGATAGATGGGGGAAAATGCAGTGTATTTAATGTACATGGACTTTGGGAAAACCTTTGACAAGGTACGGGGAGATTACTAGAGAAAATTAAGGAGTATGGAATCGGGGCGGGGAGAGATTAAAAATTGGTTAGAAGGGAGAAAACAGAGTAGGAGTTTTCCAGAGTGGTTGGAAGTGGGTAGTGGTAGTTCTGAGACCACTGTATACATCAATGATTTGGATAAAAGCCTAGAGGGACTAGTGTGGAAATTTGCAGATTACACCATAATAGGAGGTACAGTTCATTCTTTAGAAGACCAAAGGAAGCTGCAAAAAGATGTTGTTAAGATGGAGGAATGGGCTAAAAAGCAGCAGATGGAAATTAGTAAATGTGAAGTTATGGATTTTGAAAAAAAATAGCAACAGTAATTATATTCTGAATAGATGTGGAGATGCCGGTGATGGACTGGGGTTGACAATTGTAAACAATTTTACAACACCAAGTTATAGTCCAACAAATTTATTTTAAATTCCACAAGCTTTCGGAGGCTTCCTCCTTCCACACCGTTCACCTGAGGAAGGAGGAAGCCTCCGAAAGCTTGTGGAATTTAAAATAAATTTGTTGGACTATAACTTGGTGTTGTAAAATTGTTTACAACTCTGAACAGAAGCAGACCAAGTGCTGTGTAAGAGCAGTGGGATTTTGGGGTAGAGGTTCAGAGGACAGTAAAGGCAACACTTCAGGTTGATAAGGCTGTGAAAGAAGCTAATGGAATTCTAGGTTTTATCACTAGGTATAAAATATAAAAACCAGGATGTAATGATGAGTAATATAAAACCCTAATAAGACCTGTTAGAGTGTATAGTATTGGGCTCCACACTGTAGGAAGGATATTGAGTCTTTAAAGGGGGTACAACGCAGATTCACAATTATGCCTCTAATATGAAGTAGTACAAATATGAAGAAAGACTTGATATTGGGGCTTTTTAAGTTAGATCACAGATTATGGGGTGATATGGTAGAAGTGTTTAAAATTACAAAAGTAGGGGACAGGGTTTATAGATAAAGGTTGTTTCCAGTAGTTGAGGGGGTCACAGATACCAGATTAAATGTCAGAGATTTAGGACAGAGGGCGAGAGACACTTCTGTACACAGAGAGTTGTGAGGCTGTGGAATTCAATTCCCAGATTAGTGATTAAGGCAGAAACTATGTGTCAACATTCAAGATTAGATTGGACGGTGGATGAAGGAATAGGAGATGAAGGGCTATGGGAATAGGGCGAGTAAAAGTGATTAGGACAGTTCACTTGTGTGAAGGGTAAACACAAATTTGGACTGTTTGGGTCAAATGGTCTGTTTCTGTGTTGTAACTTCTATGTATAACTCAAGAGTTGTACATTTTCTAACTAGAATTCATGTACCAAACATGCACATTTTATAATATTGAGTTCTACATTTTCTAACGATGGTTCTTGTACTAAAGTTGGATGCTTTATAAACTTGTGCATCAGAGTTCACATTTTATGACCAGGATTTGTGTTCCAGAGTTGTACACTTCATAACCAGGCCACTGACAAAAATGACCACTTGCAGCAAGGTGAGGGACTGGAATCAATACTATTATCAAACTGGAGAAGGGTCAGAGCCGTTCAGTGCATCAAAAAAAAAATCAGATATGTGAGTGCAAAAAACAAGGCTGAAGCATTTGCAACCATCATTAGCCAGAAGTATGGAGTGGATGCTCCTTCTTAGCCTCCTCCTGAGATCCCCACCATCACAGAAATCAGTCTTCAGCCCATTCGATTCACTCCACTAGACATCAAGAAATGGCTGAGTGCACTGGACACAGCAAAGATTACGGGCCTTGACAACATCCTGGCTGTAGTGCTGACGACTTGTGCTCCAGGACCAGCCGTGCTCTTAACTAAGCTGTTCCAGTGCAGCTACATAATAGCATCTACCCAACAACGTGGAAAATTGCCCAGGTAAGTCCAGTCCACAAGAAGCACGACAAATCCAACCCAGCAAATTACCACCCCATCAGCCTACTCGCAGGAAAGCGATGGAAGGAATCATCAACAGTGTTATTATGTGGCACTTTCTCACCAATGCTGTTTGGATTCTGCCAGGACCATGCAGCTCTAGACCTCATTAAAAACTTGGTCCAAACATGGACACAAGAGCACCACAGGAATTCCACAGGTGAGAGTGATTGCCCTTGACATCAAGGCAGCATTCGACCAAGTGTGGCAGTAAATCTGAAGTCAATAGGGATCGGGGAGGAAAACCCTCCAATGTCTGGAGTTCTACCGGGAACAAAGGAAGATGGTTGTAGTTGTTGGGGGCCAGGACATCACTGCAGGAGTTCCTCAGGGCGGCATCTGTTCATCAATGACCTCCTCTCCATCATTAGGTCAGAAGTGGGGCTATTCGCTGATGATTGAATCATTTTCTCAGATAATGTAGCAGTCCATTCCAGCATGCAACATGGACAATATACAGGCTTGGGCTGACAAATGGCAAGTAACATTCACATCACCCAAGTACCAGGCAATGACAATCTCCAGAAGAGAGACTCTAACCATCTCCCCTTGACATTCAATTGCATTACCATCACCAAGTCCCCCACCATCAGCATTCTGGAGCGTCACCATTGACCAGAAACTCAACGCGAACAGCTACATAAATGCTGTGCCTACATAGAGCAGGTCAGAGGCTGGATATTCTGCAGCAAGTGGCTCACCTCCTGACTCCCAAAGCCTCTCCACCATCTACAAGGCAGCGTGCGATAGAATACTCTCCACTTGCCGCAGGGGCACAACACTCAAGAGGCTCGATACCATCCAAGACAATGAAGTCCGCTTGATCGCCACCCCACCTACTAGCTTAAACATTCACTCCCTCCGTCACTGGCACACCATGGCTGCAGTGTGTACTATCTACAGGATGTACTGCAGAAACTCGTCAAGGCTTCTTCGGCAGCACCTCCCAAACCCGCGGCCTCCATCAGCAGGCTTCTATATAAATTAAGAAAAAAAAAACTGCTGCCAAGTTAATTCAATACAAAATATAGATGAAATTGCGGTTGTGAATGTGCAGCGCATACATAGAATCATGATAGCAGTGTAGAATTAGAAGCCAAAGTTCTTCATGGTCCAAACTACTTTAATGCACCTAGTTTAACTTATGGCTCATAAAATTACAAGGAGATAGCAGTACAACATAACATAGCTCACAGCATGTTTTTATTATTCATTATGATGCTTCATTGCATGGCATTTAAATAAATCAGTAATACAATACTGATTAACACTGTTAGTGTTGAACTTTATAACCGAGAATACGACAGAATTAGGCTTTGTTTCTTTGAGTGGGGAGAATACAATTATCCAAGGTGTTACCTTCATTCTTTTAGTAGTTCTTTTCTTAAACCCGCCCGCTCTGCTGCATTTCTCCCCACCTTCAAATTCCTCTTCAAGGCCTATATCTTAAGAGAGTGCCTTCTGTCATCTCTCCTAACTCTTCTCCCAATTCCTGCTTGGGCCCCTTCTTTAGTGCTTTGGGGAGCTTTGCTACGTGAAGAAAAAAAGAAAGCAACTTGCATTTACACAGCGCCTTTTGCAACCTCTGGACGCCCCAAAGCGCTTTACAGCCAACAAAGTACTTTTGAAGTGTAGTCACTGTTGCAATGTAGGAAACGATATAAAAGGTGCTATGAGTGCGAGCTGCTGCAGAATGGAGTTTGTGTACCCGTGCTAAGTCACAATCCGAAGGTGGCTCGAATTCAAACGTAATGCTGGTATACACACAGATATTACACTCAATCAACTCAACCCACAGTACTATGACTGTATGGAAATTTTTTCCAACATCTTTCAAGGCAGCAAGTGAAATTTCCCTCAACGCATGAGCATGGCAGAAACCTAGATTTGTATAAATCTCATTGATCTTAATCCGCCATGATTTGCTGATTCCACCTGTATTTCAGTGCATTCAAAAATACACACCCTCCACATGCAAAAAATGCTCAAAGTGGCACCAGACTGACCACTGGGGTGAGTTTGCACTACCCGAGACATACGATGTGTTGAAAGAACTTTCACAGTGAAGTTTTAATTATGAAAAGAAACTAACATATAATTGCTGATATAGCATTATCAATCACAATGACTCCATATAGAAACCTGGGTAAAAATGATCTTGCAACACATTTTTCCCAGAAGTATTTTTTATTCGTAAAAATCCCCTTCTCTTTTTAAATGATCTACTTCCCCTCCCCTAATTGGGTTTAGCCTATGCCATGCACCAGGCAAAGTGTAGGAGGCAAATGGGTGATCCAATTCAGCATGCCAATGCTATTCTGAAGCCTACTCTTCCTAGGAGGTACCTCAAAACACAACTCTTCCCTCAGATTCTCTATTTCACAGTTTAAACCCCTCTGCTTGCTCTTCCCCACAGCAACATGGCTGATTTAGAAGCTTAACATTTGCAGCATTGTACAGCCCATGTTCCACCAGTCAGTGGGGCCACACACCGGTGTTATAATGTGCTGCACTACCATATCACACAGCACCCCTTTTAAACTGTGCAGCACCCCTTTTAAACTGTACAGCACCCCTTTTAAACTGTGCAGAAATCAATATTAAAGAAAACTTGTCAAGAGTCAAACAACCAACTGCAAATAACTCACGTAAAGAGATCCATTGTTTAACAGGTGGGACTGTACGTGAACTATCCATAAGAGTTCTGGATTTCCATTTACAGCACTAGCAGATACCCAAAGACTCACAACAGTTTTGCAAGAAACACAAGGTATTTGCATGTCAGCCAGATTAAGTTATGCATCTGAGGGCCAAAGACACAAACATACCTAGATCAAGAACACAGATGAGCGTCACTCCCATTCTGGCAGAAACAGCCACAAAAAGCTCTCTAGTAATACAACAGACAGTAGCCACACTTCTGCACCTCTGTAACCTCCTCCGGCCCTACAACCCTCCAAGATCTCTGGGCTCCTACAATTCTGGCCTCTTGCGCATCCCCGATTTCCATTGCCCCACAATTGGCGGCCGTGCCTTCAGCTGCCGAGACGCTAAGCTCTGAAATTCCCTCCCTGACCTCTCTCTCCTCTTTTAAGACACTCCTTAAAACCTACATTTTTGGCCAAGCTTTTGGTCACCTGTTCTAATATTTCTATGTGGCACCGTGTCAAATTTTGCTTGATGACGTTCATGTGAAGTGCCTTGGGATGTTTTACACATTAAAGCGGCTATATAAATGCAAATTGCTGTTGTTGAAGTGAGCCCGATGATCAGAAAGCTAAAGACTCTTTACTATTGTGCTCCATTTTAAGTTTGTATATCAGAAACTATACAGCGTGTGGTTTGAGACTGGGATAGAGTCATAGTACCCTTTTCAAACATTGTGTCCACAATTACATCACCACAATTGAATTATATGACAATGCCCCATGTCTTCACTGCTCACAAGCAATTACTGGCTCCAGCAGTGCTGCACAACCAGACGTGAGCACACACTGATTGTAGCTTTTTAATCTTCCCTACAACTAAAATAAATTCCATTTAAAAAATGAAATACCCAAGACAGTACATCGTGTAGGGGCTCTGATGCATGGAGTGCTGGGAAGTGGATCATGCCTGTAACTCCCCACATAGTGAGCCCCTGAACTTAGCCATTCTGTCAGGAGGGTAAGCAGCTACCCACAGCAAGGTTGGGGGGGGGGGTGGTGGGAGAATCTAGGTGTTAAATAATAGTGATTGTTTCTGCACAATGAAATAATCAGGAGGGAAGAGCTGAAAGACTCAGAAGCTGCAGGAAAGTACAGAAATATGAAGCAATTTGACATGGAGGTGAAGTGAACCAATCTGATTTTAAGGCTGGCGAATTGCTGGTCTTCTCAACATCTCCAAAGTTGCAAAATAACTTGCAACTGCATTGCTCTTCCCCAATCCCTAAAATTGGCAGATGAGAATCTTTCAATCCCAAGTCCATGTAGTAAGGATACCATGCTGTCTTCCTCTAAAAGAACTACTAAAGAAAAGCTGCATCTTGTGTTTCAGATGTTATTACACAAACGGCACTTAGAGAAGGAACTTCAGCATCAATGGAGCGAGAACTAGGAATAGGAATAGGCCATTCAGCCCCTCTAGCCTGTTCCGCCTTTCAATTAGATCCCTATCTCTGTAATCTCCTCCAGCCCTACAACCCTCAGAGATCTCTGTGCCCCCCTAATTCTGGCTTCTTGCGCATCCTCGATTTTCATCGCTCCACCACTGAAGCCATGCCTTCATCTGCCTAGGCCCTAAACTCTGTAATTCCCTCCCTAAACCTCTTCATTTAAGACGATCCTTAAAACTCTTTGACCAAGCCTTTGGTCACCTGTCCTAGTATTTCCTTATGTGGCTTGGTGTCAAGTTTTGTCTGATAACGCTCCTGTGAAGTGCCTTGGGGTGTTTTTAGTACGTTAAAGGTGCTATATAAATGCAAGTTGTTATTGTACGGTTGATCTATATCTCAACTCCATTTACCCGTCATTATGTCATATCCTTTGATACCCTTACCCAACAAAAACCTATCGATCTAAGTCTCAAAAATGTCAACTGGTGCAACACGTTTCCTGTAATGGGGGAAATGTGAACTGTAGGGGTTAACTAACCGTTTAACCCATGTCTTAGGAGTTTTTGTTGAGCGTCTTAAAAATATTTAAATTTGTCCAAACCAAAACTTTACCCATGAATAAATCTTACCTGTAAATCTTATTCATCAATAAAGTGTTGATTAAGTATCACTTGGGGAGCAGTACAATTGCCCACAGCACATCAGGATTCAGAAGGGGGTGGGTGGAGAAGTCAGCCAGGGTTCCTGTTCCAGATCGCTGTCTTGTAACCACTGCTGGAGAATCCGCACGTGGGGACAAGGTGAGAGTCAGGTGCGCAGTCCTCGGGGTTTAACATCCTGTCAACGTTGACTGTCTGGGCGGGCACGTGGAAGAATGGACACGTGGATCAGGCACTGGAGGGCTACTGGCACCTATCAACCATAGCCCATCATGCAGTCAGCGCAGGAGGGAAGAAAGTTGGAAAAAGGCCCAAATCGCTGGAAGACATGTTCCACTGCACAATGCAAGCCGCGCAAAGCGAAGACATTGAACAAAGAAATAAAACGTTGAGAAACCCAACCGCATATGGGTACTGGATCAAACAGTAGAGATGCACCAGGCTCCTTGTGAAAAACAGTCCAATGAAGAACAAAGCACATGTTGGACAACGTGCCATTGTCCACCCTTCACAAATGTACTGTTGTGCTGTAAAAAGCCAAACCATTTGGATAACGAGATGTCATATTGTGTTTCAACTGAACAAGTAGGAAAAACAATAAAATACATTAAGTATAGGATTACCTTAATCATCAACTGAATCAGTGTGATATCGCTTGAAACCCCGTGCCCGAGTGAAGTAATGAATGTGGAAATTAATGCTAATTTTTTGCTGTGGACTCGTGCCCACTTGGATTGATGCTACCCAATCTAATTCCACATGGACCATTACAGCCATCGAAAGGAGGAAAATTTTATCCAGCCAGTCTGAGATAGGCTTTGAGTCCGGCCCAGAGATGTTCTGATTGATTGAATCGTCTAGATCAAATACAGTGAACAAAATAAGACAGAGAAACCTTCATGCGATAGGGTAAGATGGGAAGGGGTCTGGTGTAAGAAAACAAACGGTATCTTAATGTTGTTCAATCTTTCACCTTGTACACATACATCAAACATAGATAGTTCAACCATTCACCTTTTGTGTCCAGCACATCCATCTTACTTCATATAAACCAAATTGTAGGGGAACAATCTTCAAAATATATACTAAAGAAAAAACTTTTTTTTCCTGACCTTGATAACCTGGCCATTGCCCTATGATAGGAGCCACAGATTTACAAGTAGCTGTCAATCTACATCCTCGGATTGATTTTACGATATGCCAATTTTTCACTGGGAATATCTCAATGGGGACAGGCTAGGCTAAACACAGGTCCATCTGAGTCGCTCAGCATCGCAACTGTGCTCAGTTGTATTGTGAGCAACATCACAGGAGATCAGCACTCTCAAGGCTAAAAATGTTTTCGATGAGGACAGACAGTTGTATCGTAAGCGTCCGCAAGTGTCATAAATTTACTCACTGAACACTTCTGAAATATTTGATAGGATCTGACAGTTACTTAAAAGAGCTTAATCTGACAGCTTTTTTTCTGCTTTTAAAGTGTGCATATATCTATTTTAAAATAATGGACGAGTTAGATAATGAGCTGCAAGAAGAATCCCTTTGCCCTGCATCAGCTCTGTGACATTGGAAACACCACCTGCAATCATTATAACTTCCCCTTTGTGCATTACTCGTAGTTAGCAAATGTTTAGTGAAGAACTGGTGGGAAAGAGAAAAACTGTTCTACAACTGTCAGTATACAGCATCCCCATGCCCTACATCACCCCAACCCAGAATCCTGTAAATACGTGACTTTAAAAAATACAAACTCCACGTCTTTACCCTTACTTTAAATCAACTTTTAATATTTAGAAAGGAAAATTGGCTGTGACACACTTGTTTTGCAACAGAACAATCCTACGGAGATCTTTTAACATGGTGTCTTGTCCTCATTGAGTGTGAAATAGTAACCTACTTTACAGATATAGTTTATTCTGGACACAAATGACCCATAGAATACTTGCCATCCCTGGAATCTCACTGGCCAAGGGAGCAAAATCCTGCAGCAATTCGAAACAAGTTATCTGTACATTATAGCCTCCCTCGTAAATAAAAAGGGCAGTGAGCAGTGCACTTGCAAGACAGTACATAAGTAGATAAGAGTCCATTCTCAACATCCAGATGAATATTTGGTGCCAGAAAAATCGCTCAACGAGTGCAGTTCTAATTTGATGCTCGTGAAGTGAGCACCAACTCAAAATAACATGTATGGAGACAAATTTTGCAGCATGGTGGGATTCCAGGAACCCCAATATTGATTAATCCAACAAACAGCTGTAGAAAGGACAGACAGAGAGATACTTTGGGATGTGTGGTTGTTGGCTACCTACGACTTTCGTTTTTTAAAAAATGCTGGCTTCTGGCTTGTAGCAATAAATGTCCACGGTGAACAGTCCTGCTCTCAATGCAGGAGTCTTTCGTCATCACTGAAAAACGGGCCCTTTGTTCAACGTTATCATGTTAAGGATCATTTTGGTTTTCCGTACTCTTCTGCAAACTAAGATGAGATCTAAATGCAGTCCTATAAAGCTAGCAGAAGTTGGAAACATCCATCTCAAGATGTAGGAAAATAAAGTGAATTTTCAGTCTAATTGGGCTCCAGCTTCAAGCACAAATGGTTTTGTACCTAGAATGCAAAACAGGTATCCTTTACATCAGGTAGACCCTCAACCAATATACAAGAGAGTTAACAGCAGAAGGGAGGTACAATCAACTGAATGTTTGATAACCTTTTAATAAACAGGAAACAGCAGGAAAACTCAAGAAGCATATTTAAGGACCTTTAAAGTCAGTTTTTATTGCCAATTTAAAAACCCAAGGTTTTTTTTTTGAGTTTTTCAGTTTCAGCATCAAAAACCAGGGGGAAAAATTGAAGCCCAAAAACCCCAAGTAAATTTGGAGAAAATCAATTTTTATTTTAAACGTCACTAAACTTCAAGGTAGAGACTAACACGCAAGTTAAGCTAAATGACAACCCACAATTATTTACACAGTCCACACACACCACTTTTATGAGAAAATACTGTCAAGCTATTTTAGCAGCAAAAATACATCTGCAGTATTTATGAATGAATTGTGTGTTGTAAAATGTCGACTGCTAAAAGTACTGTTTAAAGTAGCACATCACCACCATAGCATTACGAAGAACAAATATTATTAAAGTCTGACAAATATGAATTAGTTGATGCTAAACTTTCATTTTGCAGTTTGTGCTATGAATAGTATGTGCAATCTCTGTCCGCAGTGTATCCATTTTGTTATTATCAAGACTCTTCAATGCTCATCCTGACATTAGAGGCATCTCTGGATTTGATTTTCGATAAGAAAAATCTGGGAAATTTGAAGTTTTTTTTTAAAAATCAAATTTGGGAGGAAATTTTTAGGACCAATCTCTAGTTTATAAACTGATTCACCACCCCAAAAAAAATCTGAGAATTTATTGGTGAAAAATCTGTTAAAAATTATTTTAAGGGGCCCTAAGCATATTGATTAAACTTAAATACAATTCTCTTGCATGTAGCGGAACAATTCAAGTGCAAAACTCAATTTTTTTCCATCCCTGTAAAGAAAGAACTTGCATTTACTTAGCGCCTTTCGCAATCTCAGGACACCCCAAAGCACTTTACAGCCAATTAAGTGTAGTCACTGTTCTAATATAGGAAACGCGGCAGCCAATTCGCACGCAGCAAGGTCCCACGAGCAGCAATGTGATAATGACCAGACAATCTGTTTTAGTGATGTTGGTAGAGGGTTAAATATTGGCTAGGACTCCGGGGAGAACTCCCCTGCTCTTCTTCAAAACAGTGCTGTGGGATCTTTTACGTCCACCTGAGAGGGCAGACGGGGCCTCGGTTTAACGTCTCACCCGAAAGACAACCTGGATTCAAACTGAAGGCTTTTATTTACCAATTTGTTAGTGATACATCACGGAGGTAATAATAAGTGTCTCTGCCTTACCCTCCCAGTCATAACTAATTCATGGGTGGAAATTATAGCCTTCAAAAGAAACGGATGAATTGCATTAGCATAATCTCGAATATCCAAAGTGAAGACCTCAGTCTGATAGCTTCAAGTTCTAAGTGACCCTTCAGCAATTCTAAGTTGCAATTGATCCAGGGATGGGAGGGAGGGGGATCAGACAAACTAACTCACCTCATTTCATCCAGGTTCTCTTCCTCCTCTACTAAACTATTCTCACCCTCCAGCTCCATGTCCAGTTCATTGTCTAGCCCTGAATCACCAGGAACCATCAGCGCACTAGAAAAAAATATACACAATAGCATTAAATAAAACAGGATTTTCAAATATTCCAAATATTCAGTAAAAATCTTAAAAGTCTTGAACCTTCTACATTGGGACAGAAAGTTCTGGTTTTTCAATACTTTTACACTGTCTCAAACACTCCAATCACTGCTTCATTTGTAAACTATTACATCCTACTATTTTTTAAATTTCACTCAGTCACATGAATCACACGTTGTTGGGCTGTAGAGACCAGTCTTGTGCTATGCCTTGTTCGATGGCAGCGGACACTACGCAGCATTTCACTACAGCTTATTTTTGCTCCGTAAATGAACTAGCAGAGTTGACCAATTCAATTTTTTTTTAAAATGTCAGCCAAAATTCTCCACAAGAAGTTTCACATCACAGTACAAATTTTACTGTTCAGGGTATGCTTTTAATTATAACTATCAGGGAAGACTCAACAGGCTGGGACTTTTTTCCTCTAGAAAAGAGAAGACTGTGAGGTGACCTATTAGAGGTCTTTAAAATTATGAAGAGGTTTGATAGAGTAGACGTAGAGAAGATGTTTCTACTTGTGAGGGAGTCCAAAACTAGGGGTCATAAATATAAGATAGTCACTAATAAATCCAATAAGGAATTCAGGAGAAACTCCTTTACCCAGAGAGTGGTTAGAATGTGGAACTTGCTACCACAAGGAGTAGTTGAGGCAAATAGCATACATGCATTTAAGGAGAAGCTAGATAAGTACATGAGGGAGAACGGAATAGAAGGATATGCAGATAGGGTTAGATGAAGGAGGGTGGGAGGAGGCTTGTGTGGAGCATAAACACCAGCAAAGATCAGTTGGGCCGAATGGCCTCTTTCTGTGCTGTAAATTCTATGTAATTCTATGTAAAACAGAAGCTGATTTGTTGCCTAACATTACATGGTAAAGAACACTTGAAACATCTGGATTTTAAAATTATTCTTCAATAAGAGAAATGGGTGTCGATGAGTTAGAACATTTTCAAATCCAGCTTAGACTGATGGGATGAAAGTTTACTCTCTATTAATTTTGGTGCTCTAAACCCAGCCCCTAGTGAGCATGGATTCACAGCACAAAGCATGTATAGTTCCCCACAAAACTGGAAGCGTCACTCAGGGACTTTTGTGGCTGGCTTAACTGAGATTTGGAAATTCAGATTGATGTGGTAGTCACAAGTCAAGACAGAGGAGGAAAGCTGACTCCACCTCAAGCCTGCCAAAGTAAGGGGAAACATGGGTCAGCTGCAAACATGAAGTGGAAGTCACTGGCATCAAAGTATACTCACCTGACTGAATGACAAGTGAGGAACACAATTCTCTTCAGCCTCTGGTTGTAAAAGAAGTAATTGAATGACCACAAGTTGCCCTCCTCACCATAGGGGTCCGAATCCAGATCTGGGTTGTAACTGTACCATAACACAAGTTTCAGACAGCTATCTATTAACATTCAATCCAAATAATCACATTATAAATGACATGGAGCCCTGTTATAGGCAACCAGCTATATCAAAAGGGTTGCTTATAAATTGGCTTCCTATAAGGCTGTACACTACTTTAAAACAAACAGGACATGGGAATGCAGAGGGTGAAACAAAAACAGCGATTTGCAGACAAGTGCAGCCCATATTACACAAGACATTTCTACTAAGATGGAGAACTTTACAGTCCGACACACCTAGACTGTTGCGCTGTACAGAACAGGTTAGCCATTAATTGATTTGTTACACTGAGCGCCAGCAATGGGATGGTGCAGTTTACTCTCTCTCTCTTTCTTACCCCAGACCATGCCTTACTGAAGAGTTGCAATCTCTCTCCATACCCTAACCATTATTAACCAAACAGGGGAAGAGACACCTGTCACCACTAGGCACTCTAAACACTCTAAACCAATGGTGCCCAACAGCATTTCAATCTAATCTGGCCTGGGAGGCTCTACTTTCTGATCCCTCCCGCCAGCAGAAACTGCTGACCAGCCAGTATGATTGTGGGAACTTTCATATACATACATACACACACACACATATATATATATATATCTCAGCAGGATCGCACTGAACCATCGAGCAGCTCTCGTTCCCAGCTGTGCTGCCTTTCCCCTTCAGTCAGGACTTGCCTCAGCAATCCGTAATGCAGGTACTAGCTAAAGGAGGAGAGCGATGCTGCTGAGAGTGGGAGCTGCACTTCAATCCCATGCAATCCTGCAAACGAAGCCAGGATCCAAAAAAAATTGCCAGGTTTTCCCCAGCTATTCTTGCTCTGTAAATGGACTAAGTAGAGTTGGCCAATCAGATTTTGTTTCTAATGCCAGCTAAAATTTGCTACAAAAAGTTTCACATCACAGTACAGGTCAGTTATGAGTGAGGGGACTTACATGGCAGAATATATTTTATGAAGCAACGGTGATAATGCCCCCGTGATGAAAAAAATGGTACTCCAGAGGCGTGTGCTTTTCATCAATGGCATTCACTTCACTTTACTTTACTTATCTGGGGAATCTTACAACACCAGGTTATAGTCCAACTGTTGGGACTATAACCTGGTGTTGTAAGATTCCTTACATTTGTACACCCCAGTCCATCACCGGCATCTCCACATCATTACTTATCTGGGGCTTTGTACTGGATGTGAAAGCAATCAGGAAAATAGCCCACTGTGGAGCAACTGACTGGCTCAGGCTAACGAAGACTAAGCTTTATGATGCCAGCATTCCTGCTCTCCTCCCTCAATAGATCCAGGTCTCCTACAGGTGGCCATCGACCGGAAGACTCCTTGGTCCTCACCCAGGAGGATCACTAGCACCCTTTATTCGCAATGCACCAGACACGGTGGCCACAGACGCCAATGCTTCTAACCTGCCTGCCTACCCAAATCCCAAAAGTTCTGCTTCTATCTGGCCAGAGACCCACCTCTAAGTTAGCCACTTGCCTGAGTCCTCTTACTGTTGCTGCTCACTGTCCACGGTCATAGAAACAAAAAAAACGTAAAAACAGAAAAAGAAAAGTAAAAGAGCATAGAAGGAGGGGCCGAGATGTTAGTGGAATTAGAGCGGAGAGGGAGATAAACAAAGAGTGCAAGAGACAGGAATGAAGGTGATAAAATGAAGGTAAAGAGTGGAGAGAAACAGAGAAAGAAAATAGAAAGAGACAAAGAGAGCACGAAGAGAGAGAGAGAGAGGAAAAACAGAGACAGAAAGAAATAGAAAATTAGGGTAAATTTACAGTATAACTTTAACATTGGTTGCTAAATGCACCCTTAAATCAGACAAAGCGCCAAAAGGTTAAACACCTCTGCTTCAAATCATAGTTTTTCACACTGAGGTATCTGCAAGGGGACCCCAGGGATTTCTAAAGCTATCCGACTTCTGTCCATCTGTCATAACATTTCTCAATTTTTCTGCATTTTTGACAGAAACACACTTCTGCAATAACAGCACTCTGGACAGCTTTCTTGGCAAGTTAAGGCAGGGATTCTCTGATAGCGAGCCAGTATTTGTTGGGGCTCCTTGGGAATGTGTCATTATTTTCTGTGACCCCCACAGAAAAGTTTGAAAACCACTTCCAAGAAAGAGACTGAAAATACTATGAATCTGTAGAGGAGTATTGTTAAGGCTCCCAATGCTCTGGCACTTTTGTGTACAATCAGGGGGCACATTCTGTGAAAAAATCTGAAAAATGCCACAACAAAGGAGCCTAGGAACACTCCTTACCTGTAGATTTCACATTCCGAAAGACAGATCTCATCATTAATGGCCTTCCATAGTTCAGGCTTTAGCTGGTTAAACTCCTCCCCGGCAGCTGAGGACAAGCTGCCGTTCACTGCATTTACAACCTGAGGAACCCAGACAGCATGAAGTAGGCTAGTAACCATTCATAAAATGAAAAACACACACATTGTCCATACGGTGCTGTGCTAGAGTGCCACAAGCTCAAAACCTTCCCATTGAAGATAATGCTAATCTCGAGAAACCGTACTGCACCCACCACTGTATTTCAGTAACCTACATGCAGTGATATAAAAGGACAGTGAGAAGGGAATAAGGGACTAGTAAATTTTTTTTGATTTGTTCATGGGATGTGGGCGTCGCTGGCAAGGCCAGCATTTATTGCCCATCCCTAATTGCCCGAGGTGGTGGTGGTGAGCCGCCTTCTTGAACCGCTGCAGTCCGTGTGGTGAAGGTTCTCCCACAGTGCTGTTAGGTAGGGAGTTCCAGGATTTTGACCCAGTGACGATGAAGGAACAGCGATATATTTCCAAGTCGGGATGGTGTGTGACTTGCAGGGGAACGTGCAGGTGGTGTTGTTCCCATGTGCCTGCTGTCCTTGTCCTTCTAGGTGGTGAGAGGTCACGGGTTTGGGAGGTGCTGTCGAAGAAGCCTTGGCGAGTTGCTGCAGTGCATCCTGTAGATGGTACACACTGCAGCCACGGTGCAACGGTGGTGATGGGAGGTGAATGGGGGTGCCAATCAAGCGGGCTGCTTTGTCCTGGATGGTGTCGAGCTTCTTGAGTGTTGTTGGAGCTGCACTCATCCAGGCAAATGGAAAGTATTCCATCACACTCCTGACTTGTGCCTTGTAGATGATGGAAAGGCTTTGGGGAGTCAGGAGGTGAGTCACTCGCCGCAGAATACCCCAGCCTCTGACCTGCTCTTGTAGCCACAGTATTTATGTGGCTGGTCCAGTTAAGTTTCTAGTCAATGGTGACCCCCAGGATGTTGATGGTGGGGGATTCGGCGATGGTAATGCTGTTGAATGTCAAGGGGAGGTGGTTAGACTCTCTCTAGTTGAAGATGGTCATTGCCTAGCACTTGTCTGGCAAGAATGTCACTTGCCACTTATCAGCCCAAGCCTGGATGTTGTCCAGGTCTTGCTGCATGTGGGCGCAGACGGCTTCATTATCTGAGGGGTTTGGAATGGAACTGAAGAATGTGCAATCATCAGCGAGCATCCCCATTTCTGACCTTATGATGGAGGGAAGGTCATTGATGAAGCAGCTGAAGATGGTTGGGCCCAGAGCATTGTCCTGAGGAGTCCTGCAGCAATGTCCTGGTGCTGAGATGATTGGCCTCCAACAACCACTACCATCTTCCTTTGTGCTAGGTATGACTCCAGCCTGGAGGGTTTCCCCCGATTCCCATTGACTTCAATTTTACTAGGGCTCCTTGGTGCCGCACTCGGTCAAATGCTGCCTTGATGTCAAGGGCAATCACTCTCACCTCACTCTACACAGTATTCTCGGATGATTTCAGTCGGAGCACATTGGTGAGGGTGTGAAATTTTCATAAGCCGTCTACTTTAACAATAAAACAAATTCTAGCTGCACGATTATAGATCTTTCCCCCCTATTTCAAGCTTGGGATGTATGTGGAGAGCATGTTGAGCTGTTTAACACTGGGGTGAAGTACTTGTGGGTTACACGTCTGCCACTGGTGGGCTTTGCGGTAGGAGAAATGTGAGGTGCTAAATTACGAGTAGTACAGAAGAAGTGTATTGGCTTAAGCACAATTTTCTTCCTACAGCTACTGTTACGCTGTGTCAGTTGTGGCTTAGTTGTTAGCACTCTCGCCTCTGAGTCAGAGGGTCATGGGTTCAAGTCCCACTCAAGAGACCCCCCCCGCCCCACACCCCGGTGTCCTAGGCCAATATTTATCCCTCAACCAACATCACAATCAGATTATTTGATCATTATCACATTGCTGTTTGTGGGAGCTTGCTGTGCACAAATTGGCTGCCGTGCTTCCTACATTACAATGGTGACTACACTTCATAAAGTACTTCACTGGCTGTAAAGCATCCCAAGGTCGTGAAAGGTGCTGTATAAATTCAAGTTCTTCTTCCTTCTTAAATTAGCTCAATGACAACACTGCTGGAGATGCACTCTCAAAAAAAACAACTGTGCAGCAAACAAACAATATATGGTTCTTTTTACAGTAAGAGTTTGTTTATCTCATAACCAGCTTTTTGGATTCTATTTAGACCCAACTTATTAAGTTGAACAGATGCCCAGTACATTCCTGCTACATTAAAACCAACAGACTTTAAGTAGCTGACGTAGATCATTTTTGAACCTAGCTAAAATTAGGCCAGTGTCCCTGCAATCCACTTCAGCCTCCACCTACCCATTTGAGGCTGGGCTCCTTGCTGAAGTCGTGGCTCTTTGCTCTGCTGAAGTCATAGTCTGGGCGGAAGGACGCATTGAGCGTGGCGATTAAGTAAAACAAGGTCTTGCGACTGCAGTTGTCGCACAGCGGGCCCTCGCTGTCATCTCCACTCTGACTCCGACTTAGCCTGGAAGATAAATCGGAGGGTTGAATGTGTTAACGTGTTCATCATCTTATTCCGTATCAACTTTACTAAAAAGTTCTAAAAACAAAGACTGGGAAATTGGTCTTTATTAAAATCGTTTAACTAATTGTACTGCAATCTGAAGAGAATCCAATTGTAGGCTACACAGGGTGCCAGAGCACAGCAAGTTTAGGGACCGGCAAGGCATGTGTTCGCTCCCACTGTTCTCCAGATAGCAAGTTCCTGATGTGAGATGTGCTGAGGAGCAGTGGCTATTGCCTCCCCAGAGGGACTGTTTGGAAGATGTTCACTCACTAACCCCTGCAGGAGTGTTAAAGGCATATGGTATGGGGAGAAAGGATAAACAAATATTGATAAACAAATTAATAGTATTTCAATAAAGCATAATGGTTGTGTACTATGTCCACACTTTTTTGTGTGTTTGTTCTTGGGATGTGGGAGACATTGGCAAGGTACTATTTATTGCCTATCCCCAATTGTCTTGAAGACATTAAGAGTCAACCACGTAATGTGGGGCTGGGTCTTTTGTAGCCCAGACCAGGTAAGGGTGGTGGGTCTTTTCTCTGAAGGACAGTCAACTGTGGAAAAACACCTAGGAGTGCAATGATAGATTTTGTTCTTCCATAGTTGGGTTGTGTGTGGAGAGAGCATTTGCAGCTGTATGATACTCGGGTGAAATAAAGTGGCAGTAATGGCGGAAATTTTGATGAATTAAGAGTATTGCAGAAATATATTGGCACAGAATTAAACTGAATAGGCTTACGTGAGATTTTTCCTATACAATTGGCACCAATGCACTAAATAAGCCTTTGACACTACTGAGCGAAGATGCATCCATATATAGATAAATGGAAAATGTCACCCAAAAAATACTGTCTGAGGGGTGGAGTGGGGAAAGAAGTTTCAAGTTACGACCTCTGTTCTCTCCCCCAATCTCTTCAAATACTTAGTCTGAAAGGGAAGCCAGAACTTCTCTCAGGAACTAAGTGCTCAAACCTCTCCTACGAATGTCCAAATCTATTAGCCCGGCCCTGCCAACAGTAAGAATTGTGCTCTAATTTTACAACTTATGGATGCTTTTTAAGCCATTCACTGTCATTTGTGATCTTATCTGTTTTGCCATTAATACTGCAATAGAAAATTCTGTCCTATCCCATCCTGCCTGGCCTGTACCTCCTGAAACACGTGTGTGGAATTTCCCTTAACCACTCAGTAATAGCAGTCCACGGTGCTTTAACTTTTCATGCAATACCATTATCTATGGCCCAAGTCTTCTGTTTTCTAGTGAAATTTATAAATGGAACTTTTATCCACAATTACTGCTGCTAAATTTTTCCTTGCACACCTGACCTACCCCCATTAAGGCCACCCAGTTTTTTTTTAATTACTTTTTTGTGGCCTTTATGCTCATGAAGATAAGGGGTGCTAGTGCTGAGGAATGGAACACTTTCCATTTCAGACACCTAGCGTCAACATCAAGCGCTCCCAGGTCAGGTATAGTGCAGTTACGTACAGATCAAAGGTCCCTCTCTCTGACCAATGACTCAACCGCAACCCAAGATAAGCAACCCCGATTGCATCAGTGTGACATTTTCCACACCAGCCATCTTGTAGCCCCTCCGAGTAAGAATGTCGATTTACTGCCCAATAGCGAACTGAAGGAGGTTTGCCCACAGGGAATTAGACCGAGACTTCATTTCATATAGGACCCTTACACCCAGACAAAAGACTTCAATCCATCAGTCTGGACTGGTCCTAGATGTGAAAGGCCAGTGTCTAAACCACCATCACCAACTGACTCATCCGATCCCCCTTATGACTACTAAGTTTTACTCACTGAATTCACTCAATGCAACAGGGAAAAATTTCCAAGGAAATCCATTTTCAAAATGTCACATAAGAACTTATAACAGCATCAGCTGAGTTGAGGAAAGGCTTCACTGAAAAGCATTTCTTAATGGAGATAAGTCCGTTTCGACTTCACCATATAAACAAGAAGATAAATCTAGATGATTCTTCAAAACGACAATCCAAAGCTTACTTGTTAGGGCTAATGCCAGTAGTCTGTGGCGGTGACAGGACCTCAAGAACATGCGGTTGTCCCTCCTGACAGAAATGCTTAAACATCTGTTTGTCTTCTCCAGCCATCTTGCAGGAATAACTCTCAATCCTGAAAATTCAATACACAAGGCACAGTCAGATTGGGCAGTACTATATTTTTGGTGTCAGCCTTTGGCTCAGTGGTAGTAGCAATCTCCCTCTGAGTCAGAAGGTCGTGGGTTCAAGTCCCACTTCAGAGACTTGAACACATAATCCAGGCTGACGGTACTGAGGAGTTCTGCACTGTTGGAGGTGCCGTAAGAACATAAGAAATAGGAGCAGGAGTAGGCCAATCGGCCCCTCGAGCCTGCTCCGCCATTCAATAAGATCATGGCTGATCTGATCCTAACCTCAAATCTAAAGAACACAAGAAGTAGGAGCAGGACCCGGCCACTCAGCCCCTGGGCCCTCTCCGCCACCCACAGGGCCTTGACCGATCCGAACTCAGCTTCATGTCCAATTTCCTGCCTGCTCCCCGTAACCCCTAATTCCCTTTACTTCTAGGAAACTGTCGATTTCCGTTTTAAATTTATTTAATGATGTAGCTTCCACAGCTTCCTGGGGCAGCAAATTCCACAGACCTACTACCCTCTGAGTGAAGAAGCTTCTCCTCATCTCAGTTTTGAAAGAGCAGCCCCTTATTCTAAGATTATGCCCCCTAGTTCTAGTTTCACCCATCCTTGGGAACATCCTTACCGCATCCACCCGATCAAGCCCCTTCATAATCTTATATGTTTCAATAAGATCGCCTCTCATTCTTCTGAACTCCAATGAGTAGAGTCCCAATCTACTCAACCTCTCCTCAAATGTCCACCCCCTCATCCCCGGGATTAGCCGAGTGAACCTTCTTTGTACTGCCTCGAGAGCAAGTATGTCTTTTCTTAAGTATGGACACCAAAGTTTGGAGGGGACCGAGTGTAACATATCAAAGTTTGCAGATGATACAAAGATGGGAGGGAAAGCAGAGAGGAGGACATAAAAAACCTACAAGGGGATATAGACAGGCTGGGTGAGTGGGCGGAGATTTGGCAGATGCAATACAATATTGGAAAATGTGAGGTTATACACTTTGGCAGGAAAAATCAGAGAGCAAGTTATTATCTTAATGGCAAGAAACTGGAAAGTACTGCAGTACAAAGGGATCTGGGGGTCCTAGTGCAAGAAAATCAAAAAGTTAGTATGCAGGTGCAACAGGTGATCAAGAAGGCCAACGGAATGTTGGCTTTTATTGCTAGGGGGATAGAATATAAAAACAGGGAGGTATTGCTGCAGTTATATAAGGTATTGGTGAGACCGCACCTGGAATACTGCATACAGTTTTGGTCTCCATACTTAAGAAAAGACATACTTGCTCTCGAGGCAGTAGAAAGAAGGTTCACTCGGTTAATCCTGGGGATGAGGGGGTGGACATATGAGGAGAGGTTGAGTAGATTGGGACTCTACTCATTGGAGTTCAGAAGAATGAGAGGCGATCTTATTGAAACACATAAGATTGTGAAAGGGCTTGATCGGGTGGATGCGGTAAGGATGTTCCCAAGGATGGGTGAAACTAGAACTAGGGGGCATAATCTTAGAATAAGGGGCTGCTCTTTCAAAACTGAGATGAGGAGAAACTTCTTCACTCAGAGGGTAGTAGGTCTGTGGAATTTGCTGCCCCAGGAAGCTGTGGAAGCTACATCATTAAATAAATTTAAAACAGAAATAGACAGTTTCCTAGAAGTAAAGGGAATTAGGGGTTACAGGGAGCGGGCAGGAAATTGGACATGAATTTAGATTTGAGGTTAGGATCAGATCAGCCATGATCTTATTGAATGGCGGAGCAGGCTCAAGGGGCCGATTGGCCTACTCCTGCTCCTATTTCTTATGTTCAAAACTGTATGCAGTATTCCAGGTGCGGTCTCACCAATACCTTATATAACTGCAGCAATACCTCCCTGTTTTTATATTCTATCCCCCTAGCAATAAAAGCCAACATTCCGTTGACCTTCTTGATCACCTGCTGCACCTGCAAACTAACTTTTTGATTTTCTTGCACTGGGACCCCCAGATCCCTTTGTACTGCAGTACTTTCCAGTTTCTCGCCATTAAGATAATAACTTGCTCTCTGATTTTTCCTGCCAAAGTGCATAACCTCACATTTTCTAATATTGTATTGCATCTGCCAAATCTCCGCCCACTCACCCAGCCTGTCTATATCCCTTTGTAGGTTTTTTATGTCCTCCTCACTCTCTACTTTCCCTCCCATCTTTGTATCATCTGCAAACTTTGATATGTTACAGTCGGTCCCCTCCTCCAAATCGTTAATATAGATTGTAACGAGTTGGGGACCCAGCACCGACCCCTGCGGAACACCACTGGCTACTGGTTGCCAGTCCGAGAATGAACCATTTATCCCAACTCTCTGCTTCCTGTTAGATAACCAATCCTCCACCCATGCCAGAATATTACCCCCAATCCAGTGATTCTTTATCTTGAGCAATAATCTTTTATGTGGCACCTTGTCGAATGCCTTCTGGAAGTCTAAATACACTATGTCCACTGGTCCCCCTTTATCCACCCTGTACGTTATGTCCTCAAAGAACTCAAGCAAATTTGTCAGACATGACTTCCCCTTCACAAAGCCATGCTGACTTTGTCCTATTAAATTATGTTTATCTAAATGTTCCGTTACTGTCTCCTTAATAACAGACTCCAAAATTTTACCCACCACAGATGTTAGGCTAACTGGTCTATAATTTCCAGCCTTCTGCCGACTACCCTTTTTAAATAAGGGTGTTACATTAGCAGTTTTCCAATCTGCTGGGACCTTTGCTGAGTCCAGAGAATTTTGGAAAATTATTACCAAAGCATCTTTCAGATAAGATGTTAAAGCAAGGCCCTGACTGACGGTTTAGGTGGACACACAAAAAAATCCTCCCAAACTCCCTATTTGCCCCATCATCAGCAGAGGCAGGGCAAAACAGGGAACTGAAAATACCAAGAAAGTCTGTTGGTTTTAAAAGCATTCAATCGCAATGCAAAGGCCACCGAGGACACAAACAATGGGCTGTATTTTGATTTTCCCATGCATGTTGGCCTACACAAAGAAAATTCATTTAAGGCAGACATTTCCTATGTTTGCAAAGGAAATGCACTTACTCCCTTCAAGCTGTCAAGCAAAATTATACATAGTATCATAGAATGATAGAGCACTGGAGGCCCATCGTGCCTGTGCTGGCTCTTAGAAAGAGCTAGCCAATTAGTCCCACTCCCCTGATCTTTCCCCATAGCCCTGCAAAATTTTCCCCTTCAAGTATTTATCCAATTCCCTTTTGAAAGTTATTATTGAATCTGCTTCCACCACCCTTTCAGGCAGTGCATTCCAGATCATAACAACTCGCTGTGTAAAATTTTTTTCTCCTCATGTCGCCTCTGGTTCTTTTGCCAATCACCTTAAATCTGTGTCCTCTGGTTACCGACCCTTCTGCCACTGGAAACAGTTTCTCCTTATCTACTCTATCAAAACTCTTCATGAATTTGAACACCTCTATCAAATCGCCCTCTTGACCTTCTCTGCTCTAAGGAGAACAACCCTGTTTTCTCTAGTCTCTCCATGTAACTTAAGTCTTACATGCCTGGTACTATTCTAGGAAATCTCCTCTGCACCCTCTCTAAGGCGTTGACATCCAAGTCTCATAAGAAAAATAAGACTGCCAACACACATGAAGTGTAGCCACTTGGGTGCAGTATCAGAGGGTGGTTTGTGTCGTGGAACTGCACCCAGCAGGAGTCATCACCTTCAGCAGAAGAGAAGGAAACGATCTACAGGATCAAGAGGAAAATCCTTCCCATAAGTTGGGCTTGATATCTAGATACTTGAGCACATAATCTAGGCTGACCTTCAGTGCATTTCTGAGGGAACGCTGCACTGTCGGAGGTGCCGTCTTTCGGATGAGACGTTAAACTGAGGCTTGTCTGCCTTCTCAGGTGGACGGAAAGATCCCAAGGCACTATTTGAAGAAAAGCAGGGGACTTCTCCCGATGTCCTAGCCAATATTTATCCCTTAACCGACATCACTAAAATCTGGTCATTTATCTCATTGCTGTTTGTGGGACCTTGCTGTGCACAAATTGGCTGCTGCATTCCCTACATTACAACAGTGACTGCACTTCAAAAGTACTTAATTGGCTGTAAAGGGCTTTGGGACATCCTGAGGTCATGAAAGAAGCTTTATAAGTGCAAGTTCTTGCTTTCTAAATATCCAAGAACAATGATTCAAGGCAGTATGAAGACATTATAAAAGTAATTTTATCTCATGCTGATTTTAGTTTTACATCATTTCTAGTGTTAAATGGGGGGGGGGGCTAGTTTCGCTCTAGATGCAGTATTAATCTTCTCAAGTGGCAACAAAGTACACTTTTTTTTCACAAGATAGATACAGATGAGGAAGGCCACTTGACTTATCTCAACTCATACATCCAGAAAGACCTTAAAAGACCCCCTTTAGTGCAACTGTTTTTAAAATGATTCCAAGGTTTCCGCCTCCCCTATTCTACTCAGTGGTCCATTTCTATGTGTTGTGTGCAAGATAGTGAAAGGCAAATTAGGGCTGATATGGGGAAGTTCTTCTTTGTCCTGTGAAAAATGAAGAACAGTAGAGGTCCCGATAATAATTTCTGAAGTACTCAACTGAGTAATTCCTTTCTACCCTAACATAACCCCTCTATGTATCCACTGCTTCCTATCCTTCAACCAACTTCTTTTCCATTTCCAGGGTTTAACCTAAATCCCCACTGCTCTAAGCTTAACTAGGAGCCTTTTATGCAGAAGTTTGTCAAATGTTTTTTGGAAGTCAAGGTACACCAGTTCATAGGGCCTTCCATTGTTTAGTTGGGATGTCACTTCCTCATAATCACCTGTTCTTTACTAAGAGCACTACCAGATTCCCTTAAGGTAACAATATTGAGGCAAGATTTCCTCTGTGTGCTTTATATAATGAAATGTATTATAAAACAGGTTTATAATTTTTTGACACAGCACAAAGGATATCTTACCTCGTGAACATTTCAAAGTAAAATTATTCATGAAAAGACCAAAACCACATTCATTGCAGGGGAGTGGGACTAATTGAATAGCTCTTTCAAAGAGCCGGCAGAGGCACGATGGGCCAACTGGCCTCCTTCTGTGCTGTATCATTCTAAGAAGAACCACACATTCTGTGACACAGTGCGTTATGACCAACATGTTAAAAAGCCAGTTGAAACACGCTCGACCGTAGCAGCCAAACACCTCAGCTGTACTCCAAATTATCCGTCAGTGATGCCACAGAAGATCTGCTAGTTCTTTGAAAGCAATTTACCGAAACTACAAAATAAGACAACCAAAGCAGACTGCTCCTATGTTCCTTCCCCTCTCCCCCCCCGCTTCCTCCGCCACTCCCTTCAAATAAATGAGACATTAAACTACCCAGCAAGAGGAAATGCAATTACACGGAAACAAAGAGTGAACAGGCATGTTTATTCTACTCTGCCTAACTTGTTCTCTCTCTTATCCCTGATCAGCGTGGTTCGGTTGCAAGCACTCTTGCCTCTGGGTCAGGAGGTTGTGAGTTCAAGTCCCACTCCAGAGATTTGAGTACATAATCTACTTTGACACTTCAGTAAAGTGCTGAGGGAGTGCTGCACAGTCCGAGGCGCCGTCTTTCAGATGAGATGTTAAAGCAAGGCCCTGACTGACTCTTTAGATGGACACAGATAAAAAATCCCATGGAACTATTCGAGAAGCAGGGGCGTTCTCCCAGTGTCCTGATCCCCTACCCCCCCCCCCACCCCCACCCCCATCAGTTAGGTCCAGATCCAGGTCCAGGTCTCTCTAACTCTACCACTCCACCTCCTCCAAGTCCATGTTCATGTAAAGCCCAAGATCCAGGTCCTGGTCTAGGTACAGATGGTGCCCGCTTCCTTAGACCCCCCCCACCACAAGGTCCAGGTGCTCCCCACTTCCCCATGCCCGGATCCAGATCCCCCACTTTACTCAAACCCCCCCCCCCAACCCCGGTCCAGGTTTTTCCCACTTCCCCAGAAACCCCACCCCCACTCAGGTCCAGGTGCTTTCCACATATTTCCCACCCCTACAGATTTAGGTGTTCCCCACTCCCCCTGCAGATCCAGGTGTTCCCCAGACCCCGTTCACCTGTAGATCCAGGTATTCCCCAGAACCCCTTCACCTGCAGATCCAGGTGTTCCCCAGATCCCCTTCACCTGCAGATCCAGGTGTTCCTCAGGCCCCCCCCCATCACCTGCAGATCCAGGTGTTCCCAGACCATCCCTCATCTGCAGATTCAGGTATTCCCAGACCCTCCTCACTTGCAGATCCAGATGTTTCCCCAGACCCTCCATCACATGGAGATTCAGGTGTTCCCCAGGAGCCCCCCTCACCTGCAGATCCAGATGTTCCCCAGACCCCCCCTTACCTGCAGATCCAGATGTTTCCCAGACCCCCCTCACCTGCAGATCCAGGTGTTCCCCAGACCATCCCTCATCTGCAGATTCAGGTGTTTCCCAGACCCTCCTCACTTGCAGATCCAGGTGTTTCCCCAATCCGCTCACCTGCAGATCCAGGTGTTCCCCAGACCCCGCACCTGCAGATCCAGATGTTCTCCAGAGCCCCCTCACCTGCAGATCCAGATGTTCTCCAGAGCCCCCTCACTGCAAATCCAGATGTTCCCCATACCCACCTGAAGATCCAGATGTTCCCCAGACCCACCTGCAGATCCAGATGTTCCCCAGACCCACCCCTACCTGCAGATCCAGATGTTCCCCAGACCCACCCCCTACCTGAAGATCCAGATGTTCCCCAGACCCCCCTCATCTGCAGATTCAGGTGTTTCCCAGACCCTCCTCACTTGCAGATCCAGGTGTTTCCCCGATCAGCTCACCTGCAGATCCAGGTGTTCCCCAGACCCACCTGCAGATCCAGATGTTCCCCAGACCCATCCCTACCTGCAGATCCAGATGTTCCCCAGACCCACCCCTACCTGCAGATCCAGATGTTCCCCAGACCCACCCCCTACCTGCAGATCCAGGTGTTCCCCAGACCCCCCTCACCTGCAGATCCAGATGTTTCCCAGACCCCCCTCACCTGCAGATCCAGGTGTTCCCCAGACCATCCCTCATCTGCAGATTCAGGTGTTTCCCAGACCCTCCTCACTTGCAGATCCAGATGTTCTCCAGAGCCCCCTCACCTGCAGATCCAGATGTTCTCCAGAGCCCCCTCACCTGCAGATCCAGATGTTCTCCAGAGCCCCCTCACCTGCAGATCCAGATGTTCCCCATACCCACGTGAAGAACCAGATGTCCCCCAGACCCACCTGCAGATCCAGGTGTTCCCCAGACACTCCTCACTTGCAGATCCAGGTGTTTCCCTGATCCGCTCACCTGCAGATCCAGATGTTCCCCAGACCCACCTGCAGATCCAGACGTTCCCCAGACCCACCCCCTCACCTGCAGATCCAGATGTTCCCCAGACCCACCCCCTCACCTGCAGATCCAGATGTTCCCCAGACCCACCCCCTCACCTGCAGATCCAGATGTTCCCCAGACCCACCCCCTCACCTGCAGATCCAGATGTCCCCCAGACCCACCCCCTCACCTGCCGATCCAGATGTCCCCCAGACTCTTCCCCCCTCCTCCCCTCACCTGCCGATGATGCCGCAGTCTCCGGTCTCGATGGTGAGCTGCGAGTTAATCGCCTCAAAGCTCGAGTTCGGCAGCAGCTTCATGTTTTACTCTCTCTCTCTCTCTCTTTTTAAATGAAAATTAAAGCGGAATAAGACGGGTCAGGCCGCGGCCCGAATCGGGGCCGCGCATCTCTCGGCCGCTCCGGTAACGGTCGACGCTCCCGACTATCGCTGGGCCTCCTCCGGCGGCTAGGCTCAGTGCGCCTGCGCGCCCGGCACGGCGTCAGTGAGTCTGCGCGGCTGCTGAACAGCATCATGGGAGTTGTAGTCTTTCCCTGCCAGAGTCTAACCTGTAGTCCAGGTGCCACCCAACTGCAATTTGGCTCACTGTTTAAAACTGTCAACTTAGTGAAAAAGAACTTGCATTTATATAGCGCCTTTCATGGTCTCAGGACGCCCCAAAGCTCTTTTACAGCCAGTTTTACTCTTGTAACCCTGATTGCGCAGATGTTATATGCGCCACTAGATGCGGTAATGAGGTTTGATGCCTGGTTTGTGCTGAATCAACTGACCTCAGGGGACCAGCTCCTGATCATTTACTTGACCCATTGCACGGCAGCTGGTGGTTAGGATTCAGCACTCTCACCCCCCCATAGTGCTGGTTCGATTCCCGGTCAGGGAAATAATTTTGGGCTATGGGGAAAAGAGCAGAGGAATGGGACTAATTGGATAGCTCTTTCAAAGAGCTGGCCTAGGCACGATGGGCCGAATGGCCTCCTCCTATGCTGTACCTACTATAATAATCACTTTCTAGTAACTCCTGCTTCAAAGTGGAGATGTGTGTGGATATTACGTGAGGGCACAGACAACCATGTCTTGCATTTGTATCGCACGTTTGACATACAAACATCCCAAGGTGCTTCACAGATAGGCGAATGGAAAACAGACATCGAGTCGGGAAAGGAGAAATTAGAAGGAGTGATGAAAAGCTGGGTTGAAGAGATGGGTTCAGAGGAATCTTGCAAAGGAGAAGAGAGGAGGAGAGGAGGAGGGGTTTAGGTAGGCAGTTCCAAAGAGTAGGATCCAGGTAGCCGAAGGTTGTGCCACCCATGGAGAAGGGAATACACAAGAGGCTGGAATCAGAGGACCAGAGAGTGGGGGCAGGGGGTTTATAAACTGGAGGAGATTGCAGAGATAGGGTGGGGTGAAGACATAGACAGATTTAAAGAGGAGGCAGAGGATTTTAAAAAGAGTGCTGGGGGTCAGAGCTAGTGGAGGTCACGAGGGTAGGGGTGATGGATGAATGGAACTTAGTGCAGGACAGGATATGGGCAGCAGAGTTTTTGAACCTGGATGTAGCAAATGGAATCCATGTTAAACTGATTCTCTTGGACATGCCCAGTGGCATGTGGAACAGCCAGTCCACTGAGGGTCAAAAGTTAGTGAGAGGTAGGCAACCTGAGTTAGTGTCTACTCAGTTACTGCCTTCTGTGGTGTGCATCAAATTATATCAATTGCATTATCTCATCAGACCTCAGTGTTATAATTTAAATTGTTTTCTGAAATACTAGTCTGGACATCATCCTAACAATCTCATCAACCAAAGGCCTGCCCAAAAAAGATCTTTCGCACAACGGTGTCCCTGAACTAACAAAAGCAATTAAAATAGTAAAAGCTAGAGGGTCCAAATTGACCGGCGTGAACGAGCTGGCCTACTATAATTATATTATGTGTGTGAGACCCCTGTATTTCCCTAACCAGGAGGACAAGGAGAAGAAAGAGAACAAAGAAAAAAACACAATGGTTTCTGGCTACTGTTGTTTTGAAGGTTTTGATGTCATTGAGCCAAGTTATCAAAAAAAAATCATGTGCTAATTGTTTGCACTATGGCTATTTCCAGCATGGAGCAGCTGATTTTGTCTCACCACCACTCTTCTGAAGGCAATGGCTCATGTGGGGCACAGTTCCTTAACTGCTGATAGCCCTCCTGTACCTCACCAAAGTGGCTGTTTTTCATGTGTAAGTCTTGATAATGAGTGTCAGGATACTACTTGGGGCATCACCCCTACCCCCCACCCCCCCACCCCAGGCTAGGTTTGAATCTGGATGCCCTCTGGTCCTTATGTCTTTGCACTGGACCTTTACCAACTGATCAATTGTAGGCACAGTATTGAGGAATGAAAATCATTGATTTCATATTAAAAATATTGATGGACTTTTATTATTTTCTACTCAAGGTAGGTTTGTTGTGTGGTATATTTTGCCAGAATTTCCCTTTAACCTAATCTTATGTGACAACACAATCATTCTTTATAAATTTGAAAAGCTAGGGAAAGGGCATAGGCACCACTAGAGTAAAAAAGAAATGAGGTAAATCAAGAAGAAATGGTTGGGTGATGCTAAGTTAGGCTCTTAAAACCTTGAAGATTATAGGACGAAGGGAAGATTGAAGGTCCTTAGTTCCACAGTTTTGAGCTCCAGACAAAGAAGGAGTTAGAGTACGAGACTGCGCAATGTGTCATATCAAATCTGTTCCAATCAGTGATGGTTGGTGAGCTATTTGACAGGCGAGGAACACACAACAGTTAATATGACAAAACTGGATCTCTGGGCCCATTGTCCCATGTTTAGTTTGAGAGATTAACATATTATCCTACATCAGTTTTAACACAACTCAAATCCCACAAATTCTCGTCTCCTGCAGAGACAGTTGCCCACTTAGTCAGTCTATGCCCAACCAAGCTATCTCGTTACCATGGCAATGGGCCCTTCTCACATGCACAATGTCTTTAGTTTGAACACACTGCATGTTTCCTAATGTAGAAACTGGGGTAATTTTAATCTAACTCGCCCAACATAAAACGCTCGGGGATCAGACAGTAACGGAGAGTAAAATCAGGTGCGGGTGTAAAATCGGACGGGGTATAAAACCAGTGTTTCACTTTGCTGACGAGTGGGTTAGGTTAAAATTGCCCCCATTAACTTTTGATTTAAACTTTAGTGGCTATTAATTAATGTTCTATCACACTCTCATATTTTTTATTATTAATAAGACTTAACTAATAAAAAAACACAGTTGGTTAAAGTGTTTCGTTTGGGGAAGTCTGTGACAATTCTAGATGAGGCAATGCCTCACCTGATGAGCCACCCCTGGTTCCAATACCCTTTATTTTAATCAGGCATTTACGTGACCTACTAAGGCAGGGCCTAACAACCTCTTACTTCCTGGAACAATGAGTTGTTTCACTTTTTCTTTCAAATTGTGAATGATTATCCCTGCCTGTTTTGACATCACCATCACTCCCTAATTCCTAGGATAAAGTTATTAGTAATCCTTCAGTATCCTTGAAAAGTAAACAAATGAGGTATGTGTTGAAGTTTTCTGTAACTTTCTTAGGGATAAATCTTGTGTTTCTGAGATCTGTTTGTTTTGTTTTTTGTGGGGGGGGGGGGGGAAAGAGAAAAATGGTTTCTGGCTACTGTTGTTTTGAAAGAGTTGATAATTAAATGTCATTTTATTAATAACTTTATATCTTTGGTAAGTATACAACTGGTGCAGCCTCATTAATTTCTTTTGACAGTTGCGATGTTTGTTATGAAGAGAGTAATCTCTCTGAGTGTCTTGTTATTAGAAACTAAAAGTGCAATCAGTTAGCAGTCTAGGTTCCTTATATCTCTGAAACAAATTGCATTAATTCCCAAGATACACTGTTACGGATCTGTTGTTGTGTTGAATTGCTGTTATTAATTTGAAACAGCAGTTTCTGATTCAGTTCAGAATCTACTCCTAGAACTTTGACAAAATCATCCCTTGTCGCCATAAGTTTTGTCTTTAATTAACTTTTTGGATCCTGGTGTGAAGTTTCAGGAACGCAATTAAACCACTGGTTTAGGAAGAACGACCCAGGTACTGGGAACATCAGGAACAGGAGGAGGCCATTCAGCTCCTCAGGCCTGCTCCGACATTCAATTAGATCATGGCTGACCCGCGCCTCAACCCCATTTACCCACCTTTGTTCCAAATCTCCTGATCCCTTACCCAACAAAAATCTTTCTATCTCAGTCTTGAAAGCTCTAATTACCCTTGAATCCACAGTCTTTTGAGGGAGGTCCAGATTTCCACTACCCTTTGTGTGAAAAAGTGCTTCCTGATTTCGCTCCTGAATGGTCTAGCTCTAATTTTAAGATTATGTCCCCTCATTCTGGACTCCTCCACCAAAGGAAATGGTTTCTCCGTATCTACCCTATCAAATTCTTTTAACATTTCAAACAACTCGATCAGATTACCACCTCAACATGCTATACTCTAGAGAACACAAGCCAAGTTTATGCAACCTATCATCATAATTTAACCCTATAAGCCCTGGTACTATGACGATGCTATACAAGATAGAAAACATAGCTTTTTATTGTGACAGCTGTTAGTATATTTGGCAATGAGTTTGTAGGTATGACAACCTCTAGGTCAATGATTAAGAAACCTGCCTTCTGTGGCTCCTTTAAAGGCTCAGTGAGTCCGAGCTCTGTGTGTTATGGCACTGAGCCACACTTATGTGGAAGGACTCAGGATTGTTCTCTGTGCTGAGTTAGTGGATCTCAGCAGTGTGGTAAAATACAGTTGACCTCTGGGTGCCCAGAGGTGTTGGGGACTCAAATAGAAAAAGGGAGGTGACCAAAGGGATAGTCAATGAGGTAGGTTTTGACTCCTGAACATAAGGAGAGAGGTAGCAAGATAGAAGGGTGGCCTCAAAATAAGTCAGAGTGTGTATGCTTGGAGGAAGGGATGGAAAGGATTACCGGAGTAGTGAGGCCATGCAGGAATTTGAAAACGAGGAAGAGGATTTTAAACTTAATGTGTTGTGGGGAAGAGGAAGTCAATGAGATTGTCGAGTGTGGGACTTAGTACAGGATAGGATCTGAGTGTATGAGTTTGAGCTTATGTAAGGTACAGCTTTGCAGGTAACAGGAAGAGTGTTGGAGAAATCTCTATCTCTCTCTCTCTCCTTTAAGTCGCTCCTTAAAAACCTACCTCTTTGACCCAAGCTTTTGGTCACCTGTCCTAATAACCTCCTTATGTGGCTCGGTGTCAAATTTTGCTTGAAAATCACTCCTGTGACGAGCCTTGGGATGTTTTACTATGTTAAAGGTGCTACATAAACGCAAGTTGTTGTGGGTAAGTGAAAAGAGGCCTTTTCTCGGTGAGAATTCTCCTAATACACAATGAAAAAGTCTTTTTTATAAGCCTTTTTTGAGTTTGCAAGGACTCTGTTGTATGCACTTTGCTAAATGGTGCTCAGGACCAACCAGTTCGGAATCGTAGCGATGGATTGTGAAATGGTGTATTCCAGCATGTAGTTCAGAAGATTGTGTTGATGAGGTGAGATTAAAGAAAGGATGACTTTCATTTATATAGTGCCTTATCACATCCTTTGGAAATGTCCTCAAAAGTGCTCCGCAGATGGTGAATTAGCAATGACTGTTGTATGTAAAGCAAACATGGCTGCTGTTTTATGCACAGGAAGATCCAACAAATAACAATGAGATGGAATAAGCTGTTATCTCTTTGGTGGTGTCGGTCGAGGGAGCAATGTTGATTTTTAACATCACCTGAGCAGGCAACTTGGTTTAATGTCTAAATTAATGTTTAATGCTCCTGCAATCTTCAGAGATAAAAGTATATGTATATTGATAGAAGCCGCAGTATCTTTTTAAAAAAAAAAATCTTGATAGACTTTCCTCCGATTTGGTTCAGAGACCTGCCTGCGCAACTGTGGATGGGGAAGGATGGCGAAGTCTAGCAGGACGACCACAAAGAATCTGAACATGGATCTGACAGAAACAGGTCAGCTTCCCAAAATCCACTGTCCTTTGTTTTATGGGTGATGTCCGTTTTACCACCATGAAAGTGGCTTTGTTAACACTGACACAGCATTTTACAGCACAGAAAGAGGCCATTCAGCCCAACTGGTCTATGCCGGCATTTATGCTCCTCATGAGCCTCCTCCCACCCCTCTTCATCTCACCCTATCAGCATATCCTTTCTATTCCTTTCTCCCTCATGTGTTTATCTAGCTTCCCCTTAAATGAATCTACGCTATTTGCCTCAACTACTCCTTGTGGTAGCGAGTTCCACATTCTACCACTCTCTGGATAAAGAAGTTTCTTCTGAATTCCCTAATGAATAACATCTGTTGAACACGGAGACAAGAAGTGACACTTGAAACCTATCCACTTCCTGTAGCAATCAAAGGTGCCTGA